>NC_051390.1:28375337-28386976 GCF_015228065.2 Penaeus monodon
ATGTTTTTATGTGTTGTGTATGGGGGTAGGTTTATTGATGTTATGGTTGGTGTGGTGTGTAGTGTAGTGGTGTATGTGTAGGTATGTGTATGTGAGGTATGGTATGGGGTGTGTGTGTGTGTGTGTTTGTGGTTTTGTGTGTTGGTGTTGTGGGGTGGGGGTGTGTGTGGGGTTTAATATGCATGAAAATTTAATATATTTAATATATTTATATATATAATAATAAAATATAAATATATAATAATAAAATATATAATATATATATTTATATATTTTATATTAAAAAAAATATTAAAATTTTTAAAAATATTATAAAATATTAAAATAATAATAATATATTTATATATATTATATAAAATATATATTTTTTTTAAAAAATTATTATCTATATTATTTTATTCATATTTATATATAACATATACAAAATACATACTAAATACATACATATATATTTAATATATAATTATATATATATTATATATATATATAGGTATAATATGTATTATATGTATATAATGTAATTAGTATATATTGGTATTAATGTTTTAAAATTGATAAAAATGTATGTATATAATAATTTTTTAATACAATATATTTTATACATATAATTTTAATAATATAAATTTTTTATATTTATAATATATTTTTTATTTATAAAATTTAATATATTTATTTTTATATATATATTATATTTATAAAATTTATATATATATATATATATTTTATTATATAATTATAATATATGATGTATAATAACACATGAGAGTGACTAGAATCTCGATACAACTCATCCTTTTTGTAAATGGGTTTTTAAAACATTTATCAAGGAATTCCTTTTAAATGACATAGAATTGGTTTCTTGGTGTTCTCGACTGCGGGAAATAAAAGGGGGCAATTACAAGCTTGCAATGTTGTTCAATCTGAAAAAAAACCAAATTTTTTTTATTTTCAAGTTAAACTATGATAAAAATCAGTTTTTCTATCAGGGATTTTATAATCTAAAAGGGGCTAAATTAACAAACCAATTTTGATTAAAAAAAATTAACAATGATAAATACATACTTCATAAAAGCATAGTCAAAATTCTTACGATCTAGACTAAACATCATTATTCCAAACATACTGGTCCATGATGCAAATAATTTCTCCTTCATAAAGTAGTGAAAAGATGTCATAGGCTCGTCACCTTTTCCAGTCTGTTCAATGACAATAGAACCATGGATACATCCGCTGTTAATGAAAGTCGAGGTTGGAAGTGCTGCCACTAAAGTCCCTGTATTGTGATAATTTGCTTCATTTCCAATCTGGAATAAGAAATTACGGTATGAAAAGAATGAAAATTGTGCCCTATGATGGTCTGACAAAGCCCTTTGTCAGTGGTTACAATTGTACTTGCAAGCAACTGCTTTTTGGAGCCTGAATTGCTGTATTCGTAATCCCATGACCATCAAGATCATCATGCATTTCTTTTGTCAGACATATTTTTGTACATTGTATGTGTGTCTCTGTGAGTATCTGTAAGTGTGTGTGTGTAAATATATATACATATATATATATTATTATATATATATATATATATATATATATATTTATTAGTTCTATATTATAATAATATATGAATATATAATATATATATGAATATATATATATATAATATTATATATATATATATATACACACATATATACATATATATACTAATATATCATATATATAATATATATATATAATATATATATAAATATATATATATATATATATATATACACATATATACATATATATACATAATATGTATATATATATAAAATATATATATATATATATAAATATTATATATATATATATACACTATATACATATATACATAAAAAAAAAATAAAATAAAAAAAAAAAAAAAAAAATATATATATATATATATATATATATATATATATATATATATATATATATATATATATATATCTATATATACACACACACAAAAACAAGGGGTCTTCAAAAGGTTTGTGGAAAAAGTCCATAACTAAAAATTTTATGGGAGGATATTGATTTTAATGCACCTTAACATTCTTGTACCAATATGTGTTAAAACATGAACCCTTGAATGCAGGTAATAACACTTCGCCGCCAGTTGGAAGTCAGGCACCATTCAAGCAACATGGAATCCACCAAAATCGAAGCCAGGACAAACATTAAATTCATGGTGAAACTCGGTTGGGAGAAAGGCAAATCATTGATGCTCTGGAACAAGTTTATGGTGACAATGCCCCAAAGAAATCAACAACCTACAATTGGATAAGTTGGTTCAGAAGTGGAAGAAAGGAAATTGAAGATGAGCCTTGCAGTGGCAGGCCATCACTGCCAATTTGTGAGGAAAACATTGATGCTGTTTGTGACATGATTGAAATGGATAGACGAATAGCCACTGAATCAGTAGGAAACACATTCAACATCTCTGTGGGTTCTGCATACACAATTGTGTGTGGAGAGTTTGGGGCTAAGTAAGCTTTCTGCTCAATAGGTCCCTAGGCTGTTGCACCCAGATCAGCAGCAAACAAGGGTAGATCATTCAATGGAAAATTTGAACAAATGAGATGAGGACACTGAAGCTTTTCTGTAGAAAATTGTGATGGGATAAACCATGACTCTACCAGTATAATCCTGAGGACAAAATTTAAAAGCAGTGGCTGCTCAGGGGTGGAAGCGGACCAGTCAAAGCAAAATCTGAGTGTTCAAGAGGAAAGGCCATGGCCAATGTCTTCTGAGATGCAGAGGGGATTTTGCTTGTTGACTTCTTTGAGAGAAAGAAAACAATTACAATTGCTTATTATCAATGCATTTTGAAAAAAAATGTAAAAAAAAATCTCAGAAAAATGCCATGGAAAGCACCATGACAATCCACCCCTCATGGCACTCAGCAGATAAGAGCTGTGCTACTTGAATTTCTATGGGATATAATCCAACATCCACCTTTCAGCTCTGATTTAGCCCCATCTGACTTCTTTTTGTTTCCAAAATAAGAAAATAATTGAAAGAAGCCAATTTTCCATCGGCTAAAGATGTAAAAAGAGCTGCTCTGACATGGTTCAGATCACATGACCCTCAGTTTTACTCAGATAGACTTAAAGACTTGTATCAACATTTGCAGAAGTGTATATTGAAAAACTAAACATACTATCCTTTTTCCACAAACTTTTTGAAGCCCCCTCGTATGTATGAATGTATGTATGTATGATATATATAATATGTGTGTGTATGTATATATAAATATAGATATATATATGTATATATATATTATATATATATATATATATATAAATATATATAATATATATATATATATATATATATATATATTATATAATATATATATATATATCTATAATATATTATCATTGATTTTTAATATATAATAACATTAATATATATATAATAATAATAAAACATAATTAAATATATTATATTATAATAATAATACATACATAAACAAAAATATATAAAATATTATAAAATATATATATATATATATTTATATTATATATATTTTATATACACCAAAAAAACATACAACATCAAATATTATTATACAAAACACACAAGCACGAAGAGCACGACAGAAGAAACCAAAAAAAACAAAAATATTATTATATATAACATACCCAACATGCATCACACACACACAAAAACACACACACAACACCACAACAAACCACACACACAAAACACACAACAAACACCACACACAACACACAACACAACAATATTTATATATTATAATAGATATATTTTATATAAATATACATATAATAATATATAAATATATGACATACAAAACAATAAAAACATATTATAAAACCCCCTACAAATATTATATAATATATATATATATATATATATATATATATATATATATTTATAATTATATAATATATATAAATAACATATATATATTATTAAAATATATATATATATTAAAAATATATATATAATATATATATATATATATATATGTATATTATTTTGTATATATATATGTGATAATGTAATTTTATATAATTTTATATATATATATATATTTTTATATATATAATATATTTTAAAAACACAATATAATATACACACATATATATATATATAAAATAATATATATATAACATATATATACGTAAAAATACATAAATAAAACAAAACAAACAACACACACAACACACCCCCACACACACACACACACACACACCACACACACACACACACACACACACACACATATATAATAAATAAATATATGAAGCAATCCTCCATGTCAAGAGGTGCCAGCTGGTTAAAAGTCACATACCACTGCAAACCCCTATCTCACATATACCCCACTTGCATTCAACACCGACCCACCATCAAATCACTAAGGGAATGACCTGTAGACATTTGTCCCAAAAAACCCCAAAAAAATGGAAAACAAAACATTTGATCCAGGGAAGACTCTGATATTCAAAAAGAAAAAGAAACAACACAAAAAAGCAAGGAAAAAGAATTCGGGGAAAACGAAGAGAAGAATAAATCCAAAACTCCTGCGAAATGAAAATGAACAACATTCAAAGTTCCCCTCAAACCAGATAGCCAACGGTTTTCACCGAACTGAAGAACAACAACATACATCATCAGCTGAGATTACCACTGAAATGCAAATAGAACCCCACAAAATGTAATACTAGTACAGTTAAAGGGGGCTTCATATACCTCAAAACTTTAATATCCAGTCAAACTAACAGACCCCATAAATTCATCAGAATTCAAAAGTACATAAAAGGAAAACACCTTAAGAGTTCTGGAACAGGCAAAGCAATGAGGTTGGAGGTATAAGACCATTGCATGAAATTAAAAAACTAGGAAATTGGGAAGTTATTTATAACAGCGAGCCCTTTCCCGCAAAAACACAGGCTGTTCTTACGGAAACTATATTCCCGTAGAAACAGACCTGAATATAGACATTATAAAAAACAAAATCAGAACATTAGGGGGACCAAATTCAAAATATTACTGAAGTAATAAGAATAAAAAAAAAAACAAAGAAATAAGCAGTAAAGATAAATGGATAGAAACAAAATCCTTACGAATAACCTTTCAAGGGAAACTCCCCGAAAGAGTTGTCATAGGGCATATCTCTTACCAAGTTCAGCAATATACATTCCCAAATTTCCCAAGTGCTATAACTGTCAAAAATATGGACATGGCACCATAAAATGTAAAAAAAAGACAAAGGTAAAGTAAATGAGCGTTTCAATCACACATACAAAGATTGCAAAAATGAAAACCCTACTGTTTTACTGCAAGGAAGATCACTCTCCGATAGACACAAAATTTTAATTTTCCCTAAAATTGCACAAGACATAAATAAAAACAACACTACACCAAATAACCAAGAAGTTACAAAACAGCTTCAAATTTAAAACCACTAACAGATGAAAGTCAGAATTTAAAACAAGCATGACACTCTAGTAAAACATCAAGAAACAACAAAATTTCAAGCAGAGGGGGAAAATACTCACAAATCACAAACAAAACACTACTGACCTACAAAACAAAAAGACAGACATATGCACATACACTAAACCAAAAAAAGTCTAATCTTGGACAGAGGACCCCACAAAAACAAAAAAAACAAAAAAGATAACAAAGAAACAACACCAAACATAACAGAAAAAAAACACAAGAAAAACAAACTAACTCCAAAAAGAAACAAAGTTTTTAAAGGAGGGCACACGGAAGACAACACAACAGAACAATCACCCAATAACTGGTCCCTTACCAACACCAATACAAAACACAAAGACACACAAAACAATAATAACAATAAGAAAAGTGACTTCTCTTGGGGTTCCTTTGGTAAAGAATTATACAAAACAATTACAAATACAATTAATGATATAAATGAAGGAAAGTCCTTAATATCAATCATATCAGAAATGCTGCTAAACATTGGACCTTTAATAAAAACGCTGAAAAAATACATTAATGAATAACATAATATTATGGAATGCAAGATCAATAATAAACAAAGAAACAGAAATAACTACTAATATACAAGAAAACCCAGATATAATAGCAATATGTGAAACATGTTAAAGGATAGAGATAAATTCATGATCCAAAATTATGATATAATAAGAAAGATAGGGCAAATCAGATTGGTGGAGGATTAGCATTTTGTATAAAAACTCAATTCAATATAAGAACAAAAACTTGAAGTACAAGCCATTAAAGTACCTTTCAATAACAAATAGCTAAACGTACTACTAATGTATAACCCATGTAAAAATATTACAAAAAAAGAAATAGAGCACTATTCAAAGCAAATAGACAAACCAAAACTTATAATGGGAGACCTAAACGCTCATCACCCACTTTGGGAATTAAATTTAAATCCAAAGCTCAGTAACAAAACGGGGAAACCCTTTTTGATTTTCTAGCAAGTAATGTAGAAATATTACTAACACCACCAGGCCAAACAACAGGTTCAATTTAATCCCGGCCCAAAAAACCTCAAAAATAATTAAAAAATTTGGGTTTTCCAAAATTTTAATCATTTTAAATAATATCAGGCCCCCATTTGAAAAAGTGAAAATTTACCAAAAAATTTAAAAAAAATTTAAAATAATAAAATCCTCTTAAATAAAAAAAAGAAATGGCATTTTAAAAAAAGAAGGATGGCCCAAATTTCCAAAAAAAAAATTTCCAAGTTAAAGGGCTGGGAAAAACAAAAAAACTCCCCCAAAATAGCAAGCAGCTAAAAAAAAATTTGGGAAAAAAAGTTCAAATTGAAAAATTCCCCAAAAAACAAAAAAAACCCAATAAAACCCCGGTGGAACGAAACCCCAAGAAAAAATAAAGAAAAGAAATAAAAACCTTTAAAAAAATGGAGGAAAAAAACCCAAAAAAAGAAAAGAAATGGGAAAACAAAAAAATCTTGAACAAAGAGACAAAAAATAGAAGTTTGAAAAAAAAAAAAGCCTGGAAAACTTCTGTAATGATTTGGGCTTCAAAAAACCCCAAAAAAAAAAGGGTTTGGGAAATTTATAAAGAAGCAAATGGTAAAAATCAAAACAAAAATTTCCCCTAAAAAATCGATCTCCCCAAAAAAAAACAAAGGGTAAAATAGTTTTTTTAAAAAAAAATATAAAAAAAACATTTGGAAAAAAATTGAAAGTATAATAATAAAGCAGAGGGTAGTAAACCCAATAAAATGCCTGACCCCTATAAATCTAAACAAAAAAATAACAATGGAAAAATTAAAAGAACAATAAACAAAGCCAAGAATGGACAGCCATATGGGCCAGATGAAACTACATACAAATTTTGTAAAAAGGCACCAGAAAACATATTAAGACTAATTCTAAAAGAAATTAACAAACTATGGCAAAAAGGTGACTATCCAAATGAATTTAAAAATGTGTTGATAAATCCAATCTTAAAGCCAGGAAAAAAATCATCAGATATAAGTGCTTACAGGTTCATTAGTAGAACTTCTTGTTTAGGAAAGATATACGAAAACATTATAAATTACAGAATTAATTGGTGGCTAAAAAAATAAAGGAAATTAGATGAAGATCAGACAGGTTTCATATCAAACAGATCAACCACAGATGCACTCCAAATAATTGAATCAGTAATAAGTAAAACATTAAATGAAAAGAAATATGCAATGGTAGCCTGCCTAGACCTAGAAAAAGCTTTCGATTCAGCTAATCATGATGCAATCATAGTAAAGGCAGCTAAATTAGGAATCAAAGGTATACCTCTAAGATTCTTAAAGAATTTCCTAAAAAACAGAACATATTAGATAATAATAGGAGAAAAAAGAACCCAAAAAGAAAAAATATCAAAGGGAGTACCTCAAGGTTCACCTCTAAGCCCAACATTAATTTACATATTAAAGTCAGATCTGAACCTTCCAAAGGGAATTAGTCAAATAATTTATGCAGATGACATTACGCTAATTTCTCAAAACAAAGAAATACAAAAGGCAAACAGATGACTTAAAAAAAAGCAATTAAACATATAAAAGAGTGGAATGATAGATGGGATCTGAAAATAAATATCTAAAAGTAAACTTATGTGCTTTACTAATAAAAGAATTCAAAACATACCAGAAATAAGCATAAATAATGAAAAATTATTACTCACATATAAACATAACATACTAGGATTAGAATTTGATGCACCAAAATTAAAATGGAAACCTTATATAGATAAAATTAAAACCTCAGCCCAAAAAAGATTAGACATAATGAAAAAGTTGGCCACACTATCATGGGGAGCAAAAAGGGAAACATTAATAAGATTTTACATCATACATAAAACCAAAAATACTATATGGTTCCACAATATACAAATAATAACAAACAATTAAGGAATATAACCAGAGAACAGACAAAAGAAGTCTAGTTCATAGAGTGACGGAAACATGAAAGGAATTAAAAATATAATAAATGACAAAATCATATATCAAGTATAGCAAAAATACCACCTTGGTCAATATTCACAAAATACAGAACTAATTTTATGTATCATCTTCTAAAGACACACGGAAGAAATAATAAAAATCAATTTTACATGATAGGAACACAATATATAAAAATTGCAATAAAATATTCACAGATGGTTCCAAAATAAAAGGTGTCAATTCTACAGCAGCAGCAATTTACATTAAAGACAAAAATATCAAAACAACTTGGAAATTACCGAAAGAAACCCAAATAATAGAAGCCGAATTGTTTGCCATAAAAGAAGGATTATGATATAATTAAAATTGATAACTTGAAAAACTTAGTAATATTCACAGATTCTAAATCAGCAGTTCACTGCATACAAAACACAAACCCCAAATACTACAAACAAATCATATTTGAAGTACAATCAACAATTCTTAGTCTAACAGAAAATAAACAAAAAACAATAATACAAAGGATACCAGCACATAAAAATATAAAGGGTAACAAAATAGCAGATCTTGCAGCAAAAACAGCTCATAAATCAAAAGAAACTTTAAAACTGACCAAAGACATCATAAACATAAAAGAAATTAAGGACAAAAACCTAAAGAATTGGGAAAAATATTTAAATAATGCCCTAAATTAAAAAAAAATACATAAAAAACGTCAGTCCCCAACCATGCACAAGACCTAAATACAGAAAATTAGACATATGCACAACAAGACTAATAAACACACACAAGACAAAGCACCATCTAAACAGAATAAAAATTGAAAACGATCCTTTTGCAGACGGTGTAAAAATCAAGAAGAAACAGAGGAACACATATTCCTTCACTCCAAGATTCAATTCAAACAAGTGATATTGCTGGATCATTAAAGAAAATAAAATTAATAACCCAAGTGTAAAAATGTTGATCACAGAGAAGATTTCCCAGAAGATCAAAAATATTACATATTAAGACATACCAAAAATTCTTACAAAAAACAAGAATTATAGACATGATATAATAGAAGAAAGAAGATGAAAGAAAAAGGATCCAGGGGATATAACAGAAAGTCTGAAACCTATAAAAAGAAAGAAAGAAGAATGACCTATAGACAACAGTTAAATCTCTTTTCAACTGTGGTAGTTTGCACAGTGGGATAGAAAGCCAAAGGATGAACCTTGTTTGGCTTAACAATATGAACTTCACACATGAGCTAGTATGGCCACTTCAGAACTTCTGACAAGAGCTGTAACTGACTCATGGTTAACACAACTCTCCTTCCTAGTTTCCAAAATCACCTTTATAGAGGAGTTCTCTCATGATTCCAGCTAAGATGACACCCAATGGATGGCAACTCTCATGAAAGTAAACTTTTCCCTGAGTAGTCAGTTTACTGATCCTGCAGCTCTGGATTCAGGTGCAGTCCTGTGGCCTGGTCTTCCTAGCACTCTTGGTCCTGTGCCTATTCCGAAAGTAAAGCAAGCCTCATATTTATATTGCATAAGTATCCACCTGATAGTAATAATGATTATATTGAACAATATTACTGTTGATGAACATAATTATTGTAACTTCCAGCCTCATGCTTAGCACTTTGTGCCCAATTATGGAAAACCAACTTAAAGAAAATGGACATTAAAAACTCTGGCTGTGTTGAGGGTGTTGTGGACTTAGCCCTGAGCAGCAATATGCATTGGATATTTCATCCTTTCGATGTAATAAGAAATGTCGCCGCAACTGTACCTGCTGTTGTTTAGGACTACTTATTATGCTCTATAAGATGGCATTATCCATTTTCCTTGATCTCTGTGCATCGCTCTCAGTAACATTAAACAAAGATGCAATAACCATTTTTTCACATGATAGATGTGAAAATTGAGAAATGTTGAATAATGTAGAGTATCTATTCCGACATAAATCGAAAGCATATATTTTATTATAAATAAAATAAAGATATTATATATATTATATATATATATATATATATATATATATATATAATGTAATATAACAACTTAATTTTCAGTTTTGTATGCCTACGCCCGAAAAAGTAACGAGTCACAATTCATCCACCTGTCGATTTCATACATCATTACTTTGCATACATCCAAACATGGAATTTAACCATGTAATATTCAGCCCTTGCCTGTCGATTGCTATATACACTTATACATAATCTGAAATATCACCAATCATGACGACACACTTGTAGTTTCATAATTTTGCAAAAAGTGTATGATCTTACTCTTAATAACTGGCGTGAGGACGTAATAATAAAGACATTGTGTAGTCGGGCTTCGGTGCTTGTGATGTAACTTGGACTAACAGCTGATAAGTGTTCGAAGTGAAATTGGCAAGTTAAAGCAATTTTACTTGTATAACGAAAAAAATGTTCTAGAACAACAAAATAATTAGTATAGGAATGAAAATGGTTCATGAAGATTTTAATTTTTTATAAACAAGTCATATGGCTAAGCCACAACGGTGAAAAGAAACTAAGGTCAGAGTTACATCTAGCATCCGAACAGGTTCTGAGGCTTGTAAACAATCGGCATATATCAATTCTATTGGTATTGAGTAATAAAATGATTATGGAGGAGAGTAAGTAATATAATAACAACAATGATAATGGTAATAATAATAATGCTAATACTAATGATGGTATACATTTACATAATGACCACACCATTGGATTACCCAGAGTTGCTGTGTCGAGTAATACTTTGTGATAAAATGATGATAACTATATATGGGTATATATGGCTATATGGGCACCTAGCTCGTTTCCCCGTGAGACCATGCCCATCAGGATGTCTCTCTGCGAGACAACCCTGGGTGGAGGAGGCCTGTGGGACACCCAGGAGATCATGGCTTGGGCAGCTCGACGAGACATGTTGCGAGGAATTAGAGATGAGCCGAGGGCCTGCGTGGAGACTCGCCATGAAGGACCCTCGTGGCTGGAGACGAAAGGGTGTTTACGGCCCCGTCGGCGTTAGCCCTTTGATGATGATGATGATGGTTATGATAATGATAATGATAATACAATGAAAATGACTACAACGATAACATCTATCAGATCATTATTATTATTATTGCTTCTTAATAACAACTATTATAATAATAATAATAATATAAGACAACATTACTTACTTTTTTTTTA
>NC_051390.1:28387076-28409550 GCF_015228065.2 Penaeus monodon
ATTATTTTTTTTCTTCAGGAATGTTTTCGCACATGTTAACTCGTGGTTGACTCTTTTATCTCGCCATATAGTACGAGGCATCTTGAAATCCTGGACCAAGGCAAAGGTTTAGGAAGGAAGTGAGGCTGCATGATTTACGGCACAGACTAGTCTAGGCTCAACCATATCCACGTTTTCATTCTGTGGGGGTACATTACATCTAAGGCAGTGGGCCAACTGTTTTGAAAGATTTGCCAATTGGCCTTGTCTGTTTTCTATCGAGAATTATGCTGTGGCACTGGGGCTGGACCAGCATCTAGGAGATGGTAGAATGCCATAGTGATTACTTGTCAACAGTCTCATCGACACACCATCTGATTCTCTCTGCCAGAGAAATGACTCAAGCACCTCAGCTATGTGATAGCCTGCCACATCTGATTTACAGGGAGCGCAATAAAGTCTCCCCCTATGATCACTCGGTCTTTGCTGCAGTAACCAGCCCTTGTGATGTCTAAGCTCCTACAGTCTAGCCTGTTGTACACATTGTACAGCTTGAGGGCCCCCCCCCCCGACCAGGTGGACCCTAACAACAAGAGATTCGACTCTATTTCCACAGTGTGGCAGATTGGCTACTGCGGGGCAGATTGTTACTCTGACCAGGATGATCACGCCTCTGGTGCCAGCTGTGATTGGCAACGCAAGGAAATGATATCCTGAGAAGCGAATAGTATCCCCTGTTATTGTCTCCTGGAGCATGACAATGTCGGCGTTCTTTGATTGCACAACTGCGTAGAGATTGCCACTTGAATTAAGGCTATTGATGTTCCATTGTATTATGATTAGATTGTGTGCCATGATGTTACTCTGTGTCACTTACATCTGTGTCGTTAATGACGTCGATGTATTTGAATTCAGAGTCAGATGCCCCAGCGATGGTGCATCTAACATGCTAGTCTGACAACTCAGTGTCTGATTGACGGATCTTCATCTGTTTCAGTCTAGCTAGGGTCTACTGGGAGCTGGAGAACCTTTACTAGCTCTGACTTTTGCTAGTCTTCTTCCCCTCCTCACTCACAGTAACAATAATGATAACAACAACAATAATAATATTAATAAGAGTCGTCATCATCATCGTATAAGAAGAATAAATTTGAGAATCATAATAAGACTAACAATTACAAAAGTGATCATAATGAAATTA
Source organism: Penaeus monodon (assembly GCF_015228065.2). Lineage (NCBI taxonomy): Eukaryota > Metazoa > Arthropoda > Malacostraca > Decapoda > Penaeidae > Penaeus > Penaeus monodon. The sequence goes on from NC_051390.1 coordinate 28,388,257, forward strand.
TATTGATAATGTTGTAAATAATAATAATATAGTAATAATAATGATAATAAAAATAGTGATTATTAATTTATTATATCATTGTTTTTATTATCATCGTCATCATCATCATTCTCATCATCATTTTTGTTATCATTATTATTATTGCAATTGTTACTATTATATTTCTTATCATTATTATTACTATCATCATTATGTTATATTAATATACATTATAAGTTTATTATTGTTACCGTTATTGATATCATTATGGCTATCAATTTATTATTTATTATCATTATTACCTTCATTATTCACTATTATTATCTTTATTATTATTACTGTTATTATTATTGTTGTTGTTGTTGTCATTATTACTGTTTTCACCAATCATTTAGTTAGTTAACGTCAATAAAAGTTTAGCATATAGTGAACACAGTGAAAAGAGGCTCTTGCCAAATAATAATGAAGGAGTCATTCAATATATACATCACGCAAGTCAACCGCACACAGAAGTGGAAGCGAAGGCGGATCCACGTATGTGTGTGTGCATGTGTGTGTGTGTGTGTGTGTGTGTGTGTGTGTGTGTGTGTGTGTGTGTGCGTGCGTGCGTGCGTGCGTGCGTGCGTGCGTGCGTGCGTGCGTGCGTGCGTGCGTGCGTGCGTGTGTATGTATGTGGCATGCACATAAGCACGATTTGTGTAAGCCATTAGAATAGAATAGTGTAGCTCCACATGTTTAACACGTGGCTCTATATCAGTTAAGAACCATTACCTTAGCGAGGGTTTAGATGGCGATTACATCTGACCTCGTCTGACCCTTCCTTTCGCTCCCAGAAGTCACCGTGCCCAGGTCTGCCCCCAGCCTCCGGCCCCCAGGGCTGGCTGGCCGGACCAGGGGACTTAAAAAATCAGGCAGACTTGTTATTTTTTTTACTATTTATCAACTTTGTTTATCTTTATCCATATTAATTTTAACGAACATGAAAGCCATTTTCTTTGGATTTGTTTTTAACGGCACTCTTTTAACGTCAGGGGGAGAACTTGCGTATATTTTAACAATGTTTTCTTTTAGTAATTAGTTTTTTATAATCATTTTAGGGGAAACAGATTTTTTATAATTTTATTAGAGTACGCAAGGTTTTTTTTCCGGCTTACCGCGCCATCTAGGGAGGGGAAAAACACTCGTGTATGAGACGTTTTAATGCTTAGACTTCTTTTTCTAGACGCAGCAACAACAAACAAAAAGTCGTGTGCCACAGTAGTTACCTGGTGTCCGGGGCCTCTCGTCACATTCGGCATTGTTGTTTCGAGATTTGCGAAGATCTAGCTTCGCCCGGGCCTTCATACATAGGCCGGCCTGTGTCATCTATTTATGGCTCTCATATTATTTTCTGACACTCTATGCTTATCGTGATGGCGGGATTGCCATCAGGCGCTCCTGCCGCAATGATATAAGCATGCGGCATAATCTCTTTCCCAGCCTGGCGGCTGTTGTGAGCGGCCCCTGTCTCAGAAATTGTGTGTGCTCACAATTAATGTACCAGCGTGGCGTTCGGCTCGCCACAATGCATGCAACGCTTGTCTGCATAGTTAATTATCTATGATCTGCCATGCGCAATGGTAACCTAGTCTGATTCTGTGAAGAATGACTTCGGTACCTCTATTGATTGCTTCAGAGAGTGCCAGTGGCTCATAGCCTGTGACGTCTGAGTACCATCTGGCCGAGGGGAGGATCTTATTTTCTCTCTGTGAACCTGCAGGGAGAAGGCACGAGCTGTGGCATTACACTTCTGCCTTAAGATTTATGATCATGGGATTGGGGGCATACTCCTGCCAATGTCAGCTAGTCTGTCAACAAGCTCATTCCCTCTGATGACTATGTGGCTAGGGACCCAGTTTATAATTATTCTTCTCCCATAAGCAAAAATCCTCTGCGCTATGGTAAGCACAGTGGTCAGGAGGTAGATGTTCTCTTTAGGCAAGCTTTGCTGTAGACAATCATTGGCTACCCTGGAGTCTATATGTATGACCACGTGTCCTTCCCTCAGGGACGCATGGGCTGGGGCTCCCATGATCGCAACGCCTCTGCCTGTAGTGAGGAGGCGTTGTCTGTTACCCTCATGGATTGTGTGGCATCCCTTGCTGCAAAGCCGGCGCCTGCAGTGTGGCTTCAGGGATTGACTGATCTACCCGTGAATTAGTTGCTACTACCCAGAGGAGTGATGGGTGCAATGACCCTCTGGGTTTCTGCCTTTAGACTAGGCATGGGCTATTGATTCTTTCTCCTTGACCATCTCATAACAGAGAACTCGATCAAGGTTTGTACCCACGGCAGGGCTTCATAAGTCGGGGTGGGGGAGTTCATGCCCTTGGCAAGTAGTTGCTCTTTGAGTTGACAACATATCAACATCCTGGATGTTTGTGACAGCCAGGAATTGTTTGCAAAAAGCTCATACTTTTGTTCTAGGCCTCTGAGTATTTTTGTCTTATGTTTGTGTTCCTGGGTGCTTGGGTGACCTTTGAAAGGAACCGAGCTGCCATTAGATCAATTCGTGAGTCCAAGGGGAGAAGGTTTGCCTCCACTTTAGGACACCCAGACTTATCCTGGCAGCTTCATTTTGAACTGTCTCCATTTTTTCTCTTAATCGTGGATTTGCGGCAATCAGAGAGACAGAAGCAGTCACAATGGCATGTGCATAGAATGGTTTAGTACTTTATGTTGTTGTAGGACAGGACTAAAAATCTCTGCAGTCAAATCCAAAGCCATGGCTCTGAGACAAAATGTTCAAGGTACAATCTGAGAATCCAGGGAATGGACCTAGAATGGATCAGGCCTTCCAATACCCTGGGGTAATAATTGACCGAACCCTCTCCTTTAAAAAAGAGGTCCTGTACTTGGGTGACCAAACTAAAGCAATACTGTTTGTCATGGGAGCAATGACTGGGAGACACATAGGAGCTAGACATAAAATACTAAGATCATTCTATGTACATGCCATTGTGGACTATGCTTCTGCTTCCCTGATTACCGCAAAGCCAAGATTAAGAGAAAAGTTGGAGACAGTTCAAAATGAAGCTGCTAGGATCATTCTGGGTGCTCCAAGGTGGACGAAGGCCCTCAACCTCCTCATGGAGGCAAACCCTCTCCCCCTGGACACACGAATTGATCTAATGGCAGCTCAGTTCCTTTTCAAAAGGTCACCAAGCACCCAGGAGCACAAACATGAGACAAAAAATACTCAAATGCCTAGAGCAAGACCACGAGCTGTTTGCAAACAACTTCTGGCTGTGTGACACAGCCAGGGTGTTGATAAGCTATCAGTTCAAAGAACAACTTGCCAAGGGTATGGACTCCCCCCACCCCGACTCTATTGAAGCCCTGCCATGGGCACAAACCTTGATCAAGTTCTCTGTTATGAGCTGGTCAAGAAGAAAGAATCATTACCCATGCCTAGTCTAAAGGCAGAAGTTGAGAGGGTTATTGCAGCCATCACTCCTCTGGGTAGTAGAACCTACTTCATGGATGGATCAGTCATTCCCTTAAAACACACTGCAGGCACCGGCTTTGCAGCAAGGGATGCCACACAATCCATGAGGGTAACAGGCAATGCCTCCATGCTACGGGCAGAGGCAGTTATGATCATGGGAGCCCTAGCCCACATGTCACTGAGGGAAGGACACATGGTCATACATACAGACACCAGGGCAGCCATTGGCTGTCTACAACAAAGCTCACCCAAGGACAATATTTACCTCCTGACCATTGCCCTTACCATAGCACAGAAGATGCTTGCTCAGGGTAGAAGAATAATCATAAACTGGGCCCCTAGCCACATAGGCATCAGAGGGAATGAGCTTGCTGACAGACTAGCTGACATTGGCAGGGGTATGCCCCCAAATCCCATGATCATAAAACCGAAATGAAAAAAAGTTAAGGCAGAAGTGTAATGCCACAGCTCCTGCCTTCCTCCTGCAGCTTCACAGAGAGAAAATGAGATCCTTCCCCTCGCCCAGATGGTACTCAGACGTCACAGGCTATTAACCACTGGTACTCTCTGAAGCAAGCAATAGAGGTACTGAAGTCATTCTTCACAGAATCAGACTAGGTTACCGTTGCACATGGCAGATCAGAGACAGTTGACTATGCAGACAGGTGTTGCATGCACTGCACTGTGCACTCACAATTACTTACAGAATTGTGAGCACACACTTTCTGAGACAGGGTCCGCCTACAACAGTTGCTAGGCTGGTAAAGAGATTATGCCGCATGCTTACATCATGGCGGCAGGAGTGCCTGCTAGCAATCCCGCCACCACGGTAAGCATTGAGTGTCAGAGAATAACATAAGACAGCCATAAATAGCTGACACAGAAGCCAGATCTACGCAAATCTCAAACGAACGAACGACGAACGTACACAAGGCCAGTTGAACCGCCCCTTAAGTGTTTGGCTAAACCCCTCTCCGGCGCTATGGGGGTCATCAGTGATTTCCACATGAAGAATTCCGTTCGCCGAGTGAAGGGGAAGAATAAAAGCAGATGAGTGCAGTCATGGCCAGCCTGTTCATGGAGACACTGGAGAGGGACAACAACAAGGATATAATTGACATTCAACTTGGCTTCTTTATGTAGATGTTCTTGTCATTGTCCCCAGAAGGTCGACCATACCATACACTGATGTGGCCACGTTAAAATTCCTAGGAGGAAGAGGATCAGAAATGACGTTTCCTGGACATTCTGTTCCATCTGGGCGATGATGGCCTACGTTTCTCTGTATGCAGAAAGCCTACAAATAAAGATGATTATATCCATTACTACTCCTTCCAAAGTAAATGTACGTACATCAGAAATTTAGTAATATTAGAATATGCTACTTGTCATCATGCTGTGCCTTTATATATGTTTCATAGTTAAATATCTTATACTCATCATTCCTCTTAAGAGAGAGAGGTCTCTCTTTACATCATGCAGGGAAGATGCTCTGTACACTATGTCCAAGATTAAAGCATCCTGAACACAAATTAACTCTTTCCATTGAACCTATATATGTAATATGTGAACATGATGACGCATCGCAGTGTAGTGTTCCAATGTTGCCCAGTGATCAGTGCCCTGATATAGCATGTAAATGTACTTCATATACTGTCGCATGGTCCTCTCCCAGACCACATCAAATTGCCACATGTTGGATATAATAATTACTATTATATATTAATGTCTGCCAGGACATCACTCAACAATATAATGCTGACCCTATACCTCCACACAGAAAAACTAGTCCAACAGAAGTTACACATTCTGTTCTCATGGATTACGTGAAGCAAAACAAGAGGAGCAACGACAACAGGAGGCCACTCCAACGGAAGCGGGGAAGGGAAACAGATTGATGACCAACTTACAAGTTTATGTCACACTGACATCAACATCTCCTCCCTGCCCAGACTTATGAATGCCTGACACATCAGCACCTATCTCACAAGGTACACACACTGGCAACAGTCTTAGGCCACCACCACAACAGTCCCTGTAGATGTAATGCAGTTACCCAAAACCAGGCATTTCTGCTTCCCGCTCCTCTTTCAAGATCAATCACTCGAGTGTATGAAGAATGGAATACATCATGGGAATAATTACATCATCATGCGGGACTCAATATGAACCCTAAGCACATACACTAGCATATTTATGCCATTATCTTGAATAGTGAGATACAGAAACACTGTACACTCCTTGAGGTCACTTCGGCTCTACTATACCCATTAGTGTCATCCTTGTCGTATTGACAGCCACAGAGATGACATAGAACGAAACTTTCGCCGTCCGCAATTTACTTTAGTCGTCAACTCATGGTCAAACAATTTGATGCTTCTATGTAAATCAGAAGCAGATGGCTGGCAGATGCCGATCTCTGTAGACATTGACTGATGATCGTCTCGAGATAGTATCCATTGAGGATATGTGATGGTGTTCTGCCAGAACACATACAAGCCTCGATACTGCCTTCTCTTCAACAAGTGGCAAAACATGTTCCAAAGTCAGAAGATGGACACAAAAGCAGCATTAACAAGCGCACAAAATATAGGAAACGTAGATCTTGTTTGCAGAGAAGTGATAAAGAGCATCTAAAAGGACCAAAAACCACATTTTTTTGGCGTGTGATAATCTCGCCATCAGAAGGAAAACGCCCAGTCAAAGTACTGATGAAGAAATGTCAAAGACTAGCCATTTGCCAACCATTGTCAAGGTGGTAAGTGTATGTCAGAAAACTATTAGCAAGACTGCAAGGACTTCTAGGCAATTTTGGCTCCAAGATCTGCTAACGTTATTGGAGGTATCTCAAATCAATTATTGCGTCTGCCAAAGGTCCAGCTCCAAACCATCTAGTTCCATGAATGGACAGTCACTGTCACATTGAACAGGAGCTGAAATCAACGCTATAGGGTTTGAATTCCACAATCGGAGGACAAATCCTTGATTGGACCCCACCTCAGGACACTCCTGTTATACATAGCAAATGGATCTCACTTTAATTCCACTGGGAAAAATTTGAAGCAAAATGCACTTATTCAAGCATAAGTAAAGACATATGGATTCAGGTCTTCAAACAACTTCCCAAATGCATTAGTCATGCACATGGTTCATGGCTATTATTCCTCAGATACCCTAGTCACTGCTACGAGATCTCTCCCAGTATTTCACATTGCACAACCCTGCCAATGCAGAGTCCACAATCAAAAAGGATTTCATTCAACTCCTTAAGAACTTGCAGATATACTGATGCGAAACTACAGACTTCAGAATGGCGGACAGCTTCATGAAAAGAAAGGAACACTTATGATTGATATCTGAATTGCTGAAAAACCTTTGCTTCTCTACACTTACCATTATTATCACTGCTGGCGTGATAAAGGAAATTGATACCATGCTATCACAAAACATCATTGGACAGTAGGAGGCAAAGCTTGCGAATGGAGTCATCTCTGGTAGTATCCACAAACCAAAGGTGGTGGTTCGTTTGGTCGCGTATACTTGTTCAAGACTTAAAAAACAATTAGTACGTACAGCAAACCCACCTCCTACTCCTATGATGCCAATTCGTCAACTAACTCATGGGAGGCATTATTGTCTTTTCTTAACCCGCTAAACAATGGGTTAACTGGCAAATCTCTTTTATCTCAAAATATACAACAGCTCAAACATATCACACCATAAGGACGTTATCATTTAAAGAGAAGCCCCATGGGATTATCTTCGCTGGTGATGATTACTGCTGCGTGGAGAATCGGACTCTCAGGCATTGACAATTGCATCAAAGTAATTGATGGTGTGTGACAAAGACATTCTCTCCTAGATGCGCTCGCACGGTTCTGTGGAAAAGCCAGACAAACTAGGATTTTGACCAGTAAGAATCACAATTGTCAGAGGTATTGTACCAGTAACTTTTCAAATATATCAGAACTCAAAGATCATATGAGGAACTATTACCGCACCATCTACAGATGAGATTTACAAGCAACTCGTAATATGTGTTACTAGTGGATTTCCAATGTCTAAGATAGTAACCTCCTACCTTTTTGGAAAATCCGGAGTGATTTGATGCATGATAATGGACTTGTTCTCTATGGACTTCGTATTGTCATATCAAAAGCATGGGTTATAATGTCGTCTATCATCTCCATGACTCTCACTGAGATGCACAAGCCACTAAATGTTGTGCACACCAAACTGTATGGTGAGCCGGCATAAACAAAACATTACCACTACAGTAGAAGCCTGTACATCTTGTCAAGTATTACAACCTTCACAGAAAAAGGAACCCCTCCTAGTCTCCACAACCAACTAGGCCCCTTAAAGTTACGTCAGCTGATCTATTTAGCCATGCTGTCAGGTCATATCTTCTCTATGCTAATCACTATACTGGCTGGCCTGAAGTGCACCCCTTCACAAAGGACACATCCAGTATTGTTACAATACGTGCATTCAGAAAATTCTTCTGTCAACTTGGTAAACCGACACATCTTCGCACAGATGGTGGACCCCAATTTTCATATTAACCCTTCTATACTTTCCTAAAGAAATAGGGATTAATCATGAAGTCTCTACACCATAACACCCAACTGTCATGCTGAGGCATGTGTCAAACAGCTGAAACACCTCATCATCAAGACTTCCCCGTCAGGAGACATTTGCTAATGACAAATTTACACAAGGTCTACTTGAACTGCGGAACACTTCACGAAAAGGTGGACGTTCTCCTACTAGTTTGCCCACTACACTCTCTTCTGCCTACTAACAGGTGTGTATTGGACCAGAAGTTGCATGATGCTGCCGCCCAATGCGACCAGAAGCGAGCAATTTTACATGAGCAGGCAGCAGAACAATGCAACACCCATGCTAAACCCTTCCTTTTACTCTTCCACCGGTACTGCAGATCGCGTCCAAAAACCCCGTCGCGAGAAATGGAACACAACAGGATACATCGTCCATATAGGCACAGCACAGGGGAAAACCAGATGGTAAAACTCTGTGACGCAACCGCCGATTACTGCGACCTATCCCACACCATCTATCAGTGAGTGCCCCAGCTACAAGCTCTGTAAAATATGTTTGTTTCGCTGATAATATGTAATAAGAATACCCTTAGTTTTTGCTACTATAGACAAAGCAATGTTTAGTTTCCAAAGGTAATATGTTTAGTTACCTTTTCAAACTCAAAAGGGGGAATTGTACGTATATCAGTAATTTAGTCAAATTAAAATATGCATTTTGTGCCTTTATACATGTTTCATCATTGAATGTCTTTATACTCATTGTCCCTCTGAAGAGAGAGGCCTCTGTTTACATCACCCGTGAAAGTTCATGGCAGATGCTCTGTACACTATATCCAAGAATAAAGCATCCTGGACAAAAATTAATTCGGTTAATATTCCGAAAATGACAAGCGGGTCTTCCCTGACAATATTTATATCACTAGATTTGTTTTCATGAGATGAGAACGAATCTGATGATCATTTCAGTTGCATTCTCCAGCCGACAATATTGATGTGATTTGATAAGTCCCGATAGCAGGGGAGGGCATGAAGTAGATCAGGGAAATTGTGGGGTAAAACAGGCTGAAATAAGAAGAAAAGAAATGTGTAAAACAAGCACAAAAAACGCTTAAAATCGGACAATGAAACTCTACAGACGTCGCCGCCATCTTTCAAAATCTACGCACCGGCGCGCCAACTTTCGAAACCCATCGTACCAATAAACCAACCTAACCTTCATCCTGTGGGATTTATACACTACGATCTATGTATTTCCAGCCAGGGGGCTACGCCCCCTGGACCCCCAGCCATAATATATACGCCTAGACAGGGGGCTACGCCCCCTGGCCCCCCGTGGTATTATATACGCCTAGCCACCAGGGTAAAACCACATACCTTTATATCGCTTTATATCACCTTTCTTCACTTCCGTCTATGGTCATAATTGCTTGGTTTCTAATCACTTTTTTCAGCATTTGCAGCACTGGATGGGTTCAAATATCAGGCTGTGATTGAAACGAATGTCTATTTGCCCAGTATATCCACAAAAGGGCTTTAAAAATGACCCGAAATCGACGCAGCACTTGAAATAAAACATTGCTCACCAGCGTTTCAAGTAATGGCGCTGCTGGCCTGTCAAATCTCCCGGTGGCAAAACGTGTAGGCGCACAAGGTTATTTAACAGAATAGCATAAATACTTACCAAAACACGTAAATGAAGAACAATAAAAGGAAAAGAACGCATTACATACATGAATTCGAGAAAACGGACGCTGATAATGACAAAATATTCGTTCTCACAAGCACGTAGCAACACAAGGACTACTTGGTGATGAGTTCCGCGTCACATTTGTTTTGATTCTCGCGAAGTAAACATGGAAGGGACTTAGAAAAAGAAGGGGCAATCTTCACTCTTGTCTGTCCTATATCTCCCTTATTTTCGATTTGCACACGTTTTGCCATAGATGAAAAGGGTCTTAGTTTTCGTCAAGGTAACCACTCCATACACTTATTTTACTGTACTCCAGGTTGACATGCACGGAAAATTTTCCAATAATTCTTTCCATTGAACCTACAGGCCTTATTTCCGCCCTCAAAAACTGTCGTGCTACACTTTCCAATGACTCCGGTCCTAGTTATGGGGGCGGAGTCATATACGAACTCCTGCATCTTTGCCTGGTTTGAAAGTGGAGGAAAATGGGAAGCTCAAATTTTATACTACACTGTATGGTGTATTATTCAGTAACGATGAGGATGTTAATTGAGGATACTATTACACCTAATGCTAAACTAAATGTATTTGCGTCTAGCATACATACATACGTACATACATACATACATATATATATATATATATATATATATATATATATATATATATATATATTTCTATATATGTATATATACATATATATGATATATTTATATAATTTACATACGTATATTTTCTTTTCAATTTCCATTTATTATGGGGATATGTAATATGATATGATATAAGATTTCTACAGCTATGACCATGATCCTAAGAAATATATCTCAATACTTGGGCAATATGAGACAACATGTAAACATTTCACTAGATCGTCATGCTCTAGCAACAGAATATTTATCTTGAAAATCTATACTACTACTGTAGTGATTTTGATTAACACATATCAGTGCCTTGCACATGTAACGATAATAATCGTTATTCTTTTTATTTTATCGTTTATGCTTTAGCCTTAGGCATATTCAGGCCTCCAAAAATTTCCATGACGAATGAGATACGGGAAGTATCTCAGACAGATTCATGCTTTGTTCACAGAATGTGTTTGAATGGTCAAGAGGCACGGCGTAGGAGCATTGGCAACGTTGCTGTAGCGACCGGCCCGGGGAGGCTCGCGAATGAAATTAAGGACAGTGTCTAGTGTGCAAGACAGTTTTTTGTCAGCGAAAATAAGGCCTTATGTGATATGTAAACATACAGCAACAAAACAAAATCTGGCATTGCAATTCCTCAGAGCATTGAGTATCTGCACCCCTGAATTTCTTCAAGATGAGGTTGCTTATATAATTAATTCTTTCATTACATAAATATCCCAAAGGCTTTCTGCTAAACCTCAGAAAGAAGGCGAACTTACTCGCAAGATCAGACCCTGCACCCTCTTCTAATCATTTTCTCATATTACATTTCCCAGACGACCAGCAGATACTTCGGGAGTACATTGAAAATTACCAGCAATCCGGGGGAAAAATACATTACATAATACGAGACATAAAGCATCCCAAAAGCCACCCTAAAACAGTGCTGTATATCGCAAACCCTGCAGCAGTTGCAATACAGCATACATTGGTGAAACGGGCCGCGGTTTCAACACCAGGATCAGTGAACTGACATCCGTCAACCATAGGACTTCCAACGCCATGTAGATGAAGCTGCACATCTACCAAAATGGAAGGATGCAAAGTAGTCCATGGGGAATTGAAAAAACACACACACACACGCACAACACACACACACAGACACACACACACACACACACTATATATATATATATATATATATATATATATATATATATATAAAATATATATATATATGGAAGCTGCATACATCGCGACAGAGAAAAAGGTCAAAACATCGGGCAGATTCAAATCATCCAAGGTCGCGGGAACAATTATTCGAATAACGAGTGGGAGGTTACAGTCGTCAAATGTTTCGTCAGCTCATGTCTGATATATATACACACACACACACACACACACACATATATTATATATTATATATATATATATATATATATATATAAATTATATATATATATATAATATATATATATGTGTGTGTGTGTGTGTGTGTGTGTGTGTGTGTGTGTGTGTGGTGTGTGTGCGTGTGCGTTGCGTGTGCGTGTGTGTGTTTGTGTGTTTGTGTGTGTGTGTGTGTGTGTATGTACATATGTATGTATGTATGTATAATATAATCGAAGCCGGTCAAATACATCTCTTGTATTGTGAAGATATTCATACTCATTCGTACACACATACACACACAAACACACACACACACACACACACATACACATACACACACACACAAACACACACACACACACACACACAGACGGGACCAAATTGTACAGTGGAGCAATCAGTGTAGCAGACGGAGCCAGTGACCTCACCTCGCTCCCCCCATGCTTCCTGCAGCTGCTGCTATCGCTCCTCCAGCTGGAACGGTCACTACTTATACCGAGAATGACCTAGGCCTCAGAGAGTTCGTCGCCAGCGACAAGCGCGGTAAGGTCAGCTCCGCCCTCTCCCTCTGGGCAGCTGGCTGCGACCCCGTACCGCCTTACCCATAACTAGACATGTCTCGTGTGTTCTTATACTGCGTGGTGTCAACTCTCAGAAATAAAGAGTCAAGCCGAATACCAGTATCAATACCCCAGCAAGCCAATGTAATTGGGTTCTATACCCGTTCTATCTGGCGGCAGCGAGGGCCGTTGCATCCTTTTGGCATGCAACACGGACACACCACCCCCAAAGAAAATACGCTCGACCGCTTCAAGACATGGCTAAGAAAAAAAAAAACACGTAAGTACACGTTTGGGCCCTTTTCTTATTTCTTTTCCCTTCCTTCTCCCATACATGTGTTAAGCCGTTGTTTTTTGTTGGGTTAAAAGGTGCTAATGACAGCAAATGGCACGTTCTCACACTATTCCCTTCACCTCAGATCGCATTTCCATGCGATCGAGTATGTGACCAATAAACATGAATATCGTTCGTTAGTTAAGTAATTAATTATTTTCTCTCGTTTTAGAGATTTATATTGTTTCATCTGCAACGAATTTAACGCGTTCATGATTTTATCTTATCACGAATATCATTTCATTTTTCCTCCCCCTCGCTCAGACCTGACAGTACCTTTTCTTTCGCTTGCGGTCACTTTGGATTAGAAAAAGGTTATTTTCCCGTCTTGACCTGACCTCACTTCCTCTTTTCCTGGTCGGTGGTGACGTGGGAAGGGTCTGATGAATGCGTGGTTTCCTGTATTTTGGTTGTTATTTTTGTTGACGCCTTGGGAATTAACCATAGCATTGTTACATTGCTTTTGGTGACAAGTTCTATCGGCGCTAGAGCAAAGCGTGTAACGCAGTTTCAATATTTTGTATTATTTGAATATAGCATAGGATCTTCCCCCATATCATAGTGCACAGGATTGCCCGATATTGCCCCGGGGTTACGTAAACGCCTAATAGATCTGTGCTCCGTCGTTCGAAAGTAGGTACAATAAACCGAAGTTATTCGTTCGATCGGCCCCCCTTGAGTCGGTGTGACCCGCGGTTATGTCCGTTAATTAATGTATGACTAGGGTTTAAGCTAGAATCATTATTCGCTTATTAATCACACCTTTCTCACCCTCCTCAAGTCGCTTGCATGTTTGGGTACACCCCAAACATTTGTGTTATTCGTGAAAATTTATATATCCTTAAGGAATTTGCGAGCGCCCATCCACAGATACGCAAATGAGAGCAGGTTTATTTAGATTCCCTGGCATCGCGTCGCCTCTGTCCATATACGGCATTTTGGGTATAAGATCCCCCCCCGTTATGAGTTTTAATGAGTCTGGCATGCCTAGCTAAACCGTACCATTTTCGGTAGTTTCAGATTTCTGAACCCCGAGAAAGAATTTGCTTGTAAATAGCTTGCGAATATTTTTTCATGTCACATTTCATTCCTGTGTACATTCTGTCGCATATCATTAAATATTGAATCAATGTTTTTAGTTGAAATAATTCTAATTAGGTACATTGGCTAATTGTACTTCAGTTTTGTTTATATGAACGTTAATATTCATGTTTGTGATTCATTCTCTGTGTGAGGTCACTCTCGCCTTCCCTCTCATTCCCGCTAGCTGTCACTCACACACGCATACACACACACCTTCACCTCACTGACACACGGCAGGACAAAAGACAATGACCATTTTCATTAATATGGCTGGTTTGCTGTCTTAGTGCCGGGGTAAAGATTTATAATCTATCTCTTTTAGCAGAGCCCCATTTTTTGTCTGTTTGTGAACGAGTGGCTCGTACATGAATGTACCGGTTACATCTATTTCTTCTCGTGGGACGCTGTTCAAGTAAGTCTTCTCGTTGCCGATGTCGTTCCCTATCTACTCTCATAGCTATCAGAGATGGTTGTAGTTCAAGCTAGGTCCCATGCGGGCCGCTACTGAATCTCCTCTTCTATTTTTTTCTTCTGTATCTTAGTGAAAATAAAACACAAATAAAAAAAAAAGACAAAAATATATTAAAAACCAAATTAAAAAAACAATTTTTTTTTTCAATTAACCGGCTATGGTAGATAACACCCCTTCGTCTATTTTGCCTTTCTTTTTTCTCTTACCTCTGGCCTTTTAGGTATGATCTGGTTTCCCCGACTATATATTGCAGTCGGAAAGGGGGACCGATACACACCGAAAGAAAAAACCTGCTACAGTTCTGGTCCACCTTATGATCCGGTGGAAGGACGTTCCATCGAGGAATATCGCCATAGGCGCGGACCCAAGATTTTTCGTCAGAAAAGGTGTTAAGCTGTCCCAGTGTAGGGACGGGGCTGTTGCCTTGCCGTACTCCCCGTAGATACGTGAACCAGTCACCTTTGCCGTCAGTTACAGCCGCCCCAGGATGCCCTGGTTTGCATAGGCGAGACGCCCTGGCGGACGCCTGCAGATCCGGTACACTCTGGGGAGCTCGTAGCGCAGGTATCAGCCCCCTGAGATGCCGCCCCTGCCCCGACGTCCCGTAGATCCGGATGAAGATTACTAGGGACGTGTGGACGACGAGAAGGACCTGGACGAGATCTTTGAGGACGTGTGGTACGAGACGCCGCCGAGTAAGGCCTGGACGAGGACTACGAGTAAGGTCTAGACATCCAGTCAAGGAGGACCTGTGCGACCCTTTCGAGAATGTGTGGACAGCGAGGACGGACAGTTACAACCGGCCCAGGAGGATGAGGACAACAATGGACGAGCGGCCAACGAAGATGCACCAGGACAACGTTGAGAACGAATGACCAGCCAGGTTAAGGTCACCCTGATCAAAATCTAAGACCCTCGAGGGCGAGGCGTGAGTGGTTGCCGAGCATGTACAGTGGAGGGCATAATCAGTGTAGCAGATGCGCCAGTGACCTCACCTCGCTCCCTCCCATGCTTCCTGCAGCCTTTTGCTGCTATCATCGCGCCCTCCAGCTGGCACGGTCACACTTATACCGAGAATGACCTAGGCCTCAAGACTTTGTCGCCATCGACCACGTGGTGTAAATCAGCTCCCCCTCTCCCCTCTCCCTCGCGGGCAGTCTGGCTGCGACCCGCGTACCACCTTTACCCATAACTAGACATGTCTCGTGTGTTTCTTATACTGCGTGTGTCAACTCTCAGAAATAAAGAGTCAAGCCGAAACCAGTATCAATACCCCAGCAAGCCAATGTAATTTGGGTTTCTATACCAACGTTATCTCTGGGTGGCAGCGAGGCCGTTGCCTCCTTTGGGACATGCAACCACGGACACACCACACCCCAAAGAAATCCGCTCGAACCGCTTCAGACATGGCTAAGAAAAAAAAAACGGTAGGACACGTTTTGTGGCCCCTTTTCCCCTTTCCTTCTCCATACATGTGTTTAGAGCCGGTTGTTTTTTTTTTGTTGGATTAAAAGGTGCTAATGACAGCAATGGCACGTTCTCTACACTATTCCCTTCCCTCAGATCGCATTTTTTTCCATGCGATCGGTATGTGACCAATACCAAACATACTATAGTTCCGTTAGTTTAAGAGTTGATTATTATTTTCTCTCGTTTTAGAGATTTTCTTGTTTCATCTGCAACGAATTTAACGCTTCGTGATTTTAATCTTATCACGAATATCATTTTCATTTTTCCTCCCCCTCGCTCAGACCCTGACCGTACCTTTCTTTCGCTTGCGGTCACTTTGGATTAGAAAAAGGTTATTTTCCCGTCTTGAACCTGAACCCCTCACTTCCCTCTTTTCCTGGTCGTGGCTAAGTGGGAAGGGTCTGATGAATGCGTGTTTCCTGTATTTTGGTTGTATTTTTGTTGACGCCTTGGAATTAACCATACATTGTTACATGCTTTGGTGGACAAGTTCTATCTATCCGCTATCGGCGCTAGAGCAAAGCATGTAACGCAATTTCATTATTTTTGTATTATTTGATATGCACACTAGGATTCTTCCCCTATCATAGTGCACAGGATTTGCCCCGATATTGCCCCCGGGGTTTGCGTAAACGCCTAATAGATCTGCGCTCCGCCTTCGAAAAGTAGGTACAATAACTGAAAATTATTCTTCGATCGGCCCCCCCTTAAGTCGGTGTGACCCCGCTTTATGTCCTTTAATTAATGTATGACTAGGGTTTAGCTAATCATTTATTCGCTTATTAATCACACCTTTCTCACCCTCCTCAAGTCGCTTTGCATGTTTGGGTACAACCCAAACATATGTGTGATTCGTGAAAATTTATATATCCTTAAGGAATTTTTCGAGCGCCCATCACCGATACGCAGAAGAGAGCAGGTTTATTTATTATTCCCTGGCTCGTGTCGCCTCTGTCATATACGGCATTTGGGTATAAGATCCCCCGTTATGAGTTTTACTGAGGTCTGGCATGCCTAGCTAAACACGTACCTCGGTATTTCAGTATTTCTGACCCCGAGAAGAATTTGCCTTTGTTAAATAGCTGCGAATATTTTTTTCATGTCACCATTCATTCATGTGTCATTCTGTCCGCATATCTTAATTTGAATTTCAATGTTTTAGTTGGAAATAATTCTAAATAGGTAGCATTGCTATTTACTTCAGTTTTTGTATAGTGAACCGTTAATATTCATGTTGTGATTCATTCTCTGTGTGCGGTCACTCTCGCCTTCTCCTCTCATTCAGCAGCTAGCCTGTCACTCACGACACTCATACAACACACACCTTCACCTCACTCAACACAGAACGCACGCAGGACAAAGACAATGACCATTTTCATTAATTGGCCTGGTTGCTGTCTTAGTGCCGGTGTAAAGATTTTATACTCTATCTCTTTAGCCCGCATTTTTGTCTGTTGTGACGAGTGTCTCGTACATGAACTGTACCGGTTACCCTCTATTTCGTTCTCTGTGGGACGACTGTTCAAGTAATCTTCGCGGATTGCCCGATGTCGTTCCCTTATCTACTCTCATATCTATCAAGATGTTGGTAGTTCAAGCTAGGTCCATCGGGCCGCTACTGCCTCTCCCTCTTCTTTTTTCTTCTTTATCTTAGTGAAAATAACACAGTCAAAATAAAAAAAAAGACAAAATAAATTTAAAACACCAACTTAAAAAAACCAATTTTTTTTTTTTCAAATCACCGGCTAGTGTGATAACACCACCTTCGTCTATGTTGCCTTTCTTTTTCCTCTTACTCTGCCCTTTTAGTGTATGACGGGTTCCCTCGACTATATATTGCAGTCGGGACCGATACGACACCAGGGAAACGAAAACATGCTACAGTTTCTGGTCACCTTATGATGCGTGGGAAGCGACGTCATCGAAGATCGCCATAGGCCTGCGACCAAGATTTTTCGTCAAAAAGGTGTTAAGCTGTCCAGTGTAATGTGGACGGGCCCGTTGCCTGCGGCTCCCCGTATCTCCAGTGAACCACCACCTTTGCCGCAGGTAAACCAGCCGCCCCAGATGCTGTGCATAGGCGACGCCTGTGCGGACGCCTGCAGATCCGGTAAACTCTGGGAGCTCGTAGCGCAGTATCAGCCCCCCTGAGATGCGCCCCCTTGCCCCGACGCCCGTAAGATCCGGATGAAGAATTACGAGGACGTGTGACGCGAGAAGGACCTGGACGAGATCTGTGAGGACGTGTGGACGGCGACGCCGCCGAAGTAAAGGCCTGGAACGATGACTACGAGGAGGGCTAGACGAATCCACAGTGCAAGAGGACCTGTGCGCCACTTTCGCGAATTGTGTACATCGAGGACGGACATTACACCGAGGACCAGGAGAGATGAACAACATGGACGAGCACCACGGAAGATGCACCAGGACACGTGTGATAACGAGATGACCAGCCAGGTTAGGTCCCCTTTGAGGCAAATCTAAAGACGCCTCGAGGGCGAGGCGTGAGTAGGTGGCCGAGGCAATGTACAATGGAGCAATCAGTGTAGCAGATGGGAGCCAGTGACCCTCAACCTCGCTCCCCACATGCTTCTGCAGCTGCTGCTATCGCCGCTCCTCCGAGCTGGAACGGTCACTAAGCTATACCGAAAATGACCTAGGCACTCCAGATACTTTGGTCGCCAGCGACAGCGTGGTAAGATCAGCATCCGCCCTCTCACCTCCGGGCAGCTGGCTGCGACCCGCGTGACACCTTACCCATAACTAGACATGTCCTCGTGTGTTCATTATACTGCGTGGTGTCAACTCTCAGAATACGAGTCAAGCCGAAAACCAGTATCAATACCCCAGCAAGCCAATGTAATTGGGTTCTTATAACCCGTTATACCGATGACATCAGACCTTGGCTTCCCCCCATACTTACTTTACTCCAGCGGCTTTCAGTCGCTTCGGCAGCTGGGACGGTCACTATTATACCGGGATTGGACCTAACTAGACAGTTCGCGCCAGCGCCCAACGTGGTAAGCTCGGCCTCACCCCTCGGCTCGGCGGTCCCCTCCTGACACTTGCCCCATGCTAACTGCTTTTTACCTATAGACAGTTGTCTCGTGTGTGTTGTATTCCTATCATTAAAGAGTGAGCCATCATACATATATGAGGGCTTCACAGCCACTTCTGTACCCAGAGTTACTCATAGACTCTTGACAGACGGTGGCAGGGTGGTTGCTGCATCCTTTCGACTTGCAGGGCAAAACTCACAACCACCGAATAAAAACCCGCTCGTAACCGATCAAGACATGTCTACAAAAAAAACGTAATAAACCTTTTCGTCCCTTCCTCCTTATTTCCTTTTTCCTTCTTTCTCCCATAGAAATGTGTTACGCTGTTGTTTTTTTTTTGGTAAAAATGCTAAGTTACAGCAAATGGCCTTCTCACACTTTCTATTCTCCTGACCTCAGATCGCATTACCGTGGATCGCGATATGTGGTCAACAAACATCATATCGTTCGTTAATTAATTTCTCTCATTATTAGTGATTCTGTGTTTCAACTTCAATTTTTTTCTTATCACTGAATATCATTTCATTTTATCTCGTTCCTCCCCTCACCCAACCTTGACCTCTTACTTTCTCCCTTCTGGCAATTGGGACCATGGAAAGGGTCCAAAAACGTCTTTTTTCCCATTTTTTGGTTTTAGGGGGTAGAATTTTTAATTTTTTAGAATTTATTTTTTTTAGTTAAATGATCTTCCCTTCTGTTAATTAATTTTGGGGAAGGGGTTTTAAGAGAACGTTATTTGTTTTTCCCCCTTTTAAACGTTTTAGGGGTTTTTTAATTTTTTTGGTTATATCCCCATGTGTATTGTAGATATTAGGGAATGTCTGACACCCATCACTACGTAGAAGGAGCAGGTATTTTTAGTTTTTCCGGGCCGGGTTCGTTTCAGTGACTCTTTTTGGGTATAGGATCCCCCGTCGAGAAGTCTTAAATGCATAGCCAACAGGCTACCTCGCAGTTCAGATTTCCTGACCCTAAAAGATTTGTGCTAAAATGTTCGAATATTTTTTCACATTACCTTTCAAATAAAAATTTTCTGTCCTATTTTTAATGTCCCCTGATGTGAACCCTTCCTAAAAATGCGGGTACCCAGGAGTGCGAGGTGACAAAAATTGAAGTCACACCTTCACCACCAGCTAATAATCCCCGCAAGCGTGACCAAATTTTTAAATCGCCGAACTGAAACAGGTGGTGAAAAACGACGAGGTCTTGCCGGACGAGGATGCTGTCAGGTAAATCCGGGGGACGACCGACCCCATGTGTTTTCCTTGAACGTTAGAGAAAGGGGGCCCCCCGCCCCGCAGTTAATTTTTATGATTGCTGGGGTCCTGTGTTTTTTGAATTTTTTGGTTTTACCTTTTTTTTTGTTTTTTTTGTAAAATCTTTAATTAGGACTTTGGATATTCATAAATAAACCTTTTATACAGGCCTGTGATATTCGGAATAAACCATTAAATTATCACCCCCCTTCTCCCACAGATCAACGAGCTGAGCGGTGACTCATCAGATGCCCTTTTGTAACCCGCAAAAGGCCATTCTTTGAAAATACTTGGTGACCGTTTTTGTTATTTTCAGAGGGCACAAATTCTAGTAAAAAACCGCCACACTTAAGCTACGCCTCGCTACGCCCCGACCTTTGGGGGGGGGAAACCCAAAAAAAAACGGAATGTCATCAAGGGGGTCCCAAACAATTGTGGCAGGGCTGGACATGAAATCTCCACTTTTACCACCCGGGACCACCACCGTGGCAACCCTGTGGCAAACCCCCAGGGCTTACATCGACATTTTTTCTTTTTTTTTAATAAAAACGAAATTTTACTTTGTTTCACTTTTATACCTGTTTTATACCCTTTTACATAGAAAAATATTTATATCTTATTATAAGCCTCCAAAGTCCAAGCACCCAACTGTTGTTCCCGCCTCTAAGACGATGACAGAGGTTTGGGAGTGGGTATGAAGGGTCACGCTGCACGGCCCAGCTACAGGAAACCCCCTCCCCCCCCAATTTACGGCTTAATTTACTTAAGCAAGGTTTTTCTAAATAAGCCCGAGATCCGTACGGAAGATGCTTGCTTTGGGTAGCCCCTTTCTTAGGCAATAGAGAGGCGTTGAGCCTTTTTTTTTTGTTTATCAAATTATGTTTTACGTGACGGAAGGAGGATTGGACGTTTTTTTTTTTAAAATAGGTAATGTTAAACCGAAGTATATGCAGGCTTTTCTATATTTTTCATTCATGTAATATCCCAACTTCTTAATTAAAATTAGTTTTGTTTTTTTTTAAAGGGGTTTTACCCAGGGCCCTTTTGATTTTCCACCCCAGTTTGCATGTTTATATGATGAGGTTAAAAAAATTTAAATTTCATGAACAATGTTTATCCCCCAAAACCCCCCTGCCTCGGAAGAGTGCTTTACCGCCGGCCGCTCCGTCGGCACATTCGTTAAAAATTAATATTTGTGAATGGTAAAGGTGTCGAAGTTAACCCCTTTAAAAAAAAGCCTTTTTGGCACCCCTCCCCCCTACTTCCCCATCTGCTTCATCACTTCCGGCAGCTGGGACGGTCTCCCAATCCAACCCCAAATCTT
>NC_051390.1:28409650-28419650 GCF_015228065.2 Penaeus monodon
TAATAATAATAAGTATAATAATACTAATACTAATCGTTATAATATTGTTATTAATATTATTATTGTTATTATTATCATTATTATTATTTTTACTGGTAGTATAATTGCAAAAATAATTATTATAACAGTAATAATTACAGGAATAATGATATTAATTAGAATAATGATATAATTAATTATTATAAGAACGTTATTATTGTTATTATTGTTGTTATTACTATTATTATTGTAGTTGTTATTAGTATAGTTGTAAAAATATATATTATAACTGCAATAATTGCAATAATAATGATAATAATTGCAATAATGATGATAATAATTGCAATAATGATGATAATGATGATGATAATGATGATAATGATGATGATAACGACAATAAGGATGATACTCATGATAATAATGATGATAATAAGAGGAATTGTGTCCATATATAATAAAAAAAAAGGTAAAAGAAAAAAAATCCCAAAAGTCGAAAAAGCGGCAAAATCTAGCGAAATATAGCCTTTTGAGAGTATACTCCAAAATGACGTTTTTTCCATTTATTTGATGATTTTGGCATTAATTAGGGCAATAATGATGATAATTACCAGAATTCTATTAATCATGACAATAATGATGATAAAAGTGAGAATAAAGAGAATTTGGATAACATTTGATGATTATTAATATTATTACTATTATCATTATTATTATCATTATTATTATTATTATCCTTATTGCTACGCCAGTGGGTCTTTGTCTCTGTGCGAAACATGTGAGCGGAGGAGCGGAGGAACAAGCCAGGAGACGCGGTTGGGTGCTGCTCCTGTGAAGACCTCGTGTGTGCCCTTGTGACCTGATAAACTTTGTGTTGCCCTGTTATAAGCTGTGACATGCTGGTTTCCCCCTGTATTGTGCCTATAGAAAAGTGTACGGGTAAATAACTTGTGTAAATAAAGGAAAGACTGTCATTTTGTGTTTATTTCTTGGCCTGGCTCGCCACTTGGCGTTTCCCCTCGTGGTGTTCTGGGACACTGTGGTGCTTGGTGTCTCTTGGAGCTGTTCAGTGTTCACGACCCTGTGGATAGTACGCCATCTGCCTAGCCTGCCTTGTGTTGGTAGCAGAGAGACGAGGCGGTCGGCGAAACAAATGGTGTCAGGAGTGGGATTTGTGATATTTGATTAGTGAGACGCGCCGATTTATCATGTCGTCCATAGATGGCGGTAGCCATGAGGGAGAGGAGGCTATGACTGAGGCAGGCACGAGTGAGGTGAAGCCGAGCCAGATGCGACTGAATCACTGCCATGCTGGCCAGTATGAGGGAGGAAATGGCAACAAAGGGCAGAAGAGCACGTAGAGAGGGCAGAAGAGCAGGCGCACCATCTCGTCGAGGATTGCAGGCAAGGAAGGCAGATGAACAGTTCTGCCAACTTGTTGAGGTGCTACAGAGCAATCCTTTAGCTTCTGGAAGAGGAAATCAGCAGTACACCGACAAGGCCGACCAACAGCGGTAGAAGAGTGAAACTGATGAGGAGTGCAGACTCTGAAGGGCGATTCAGGGCATGAGGGAGGAGTGAAGGCGAAAGGCGGCGCATGAGGTAGGAACGTTGTAAGCAGAGAAGCAGACGAGGTTCTGGCAACAGATGCCAGAGTGTCAGATTTACTGGGTCTGCCTGGGCCGTGGCAGAAACCCCCGGGCTCGCAGCGTCGTGTCGGAGCCATGGTCGATGCAGGAGGCTGGGGACCCATCGGAACCGCTCCTTGGAATAGGTCGCGGCACTCGGGACCCGGTCAAACCCGACTCGTTGCCTTACCTCACCCTTCCGTCCCCCCGTGTGTGTTAGTTCACGGCACGCGTTCCCAACCCGCAGCCACTCGGCCTCCAGGAACATTATGTGAAGCGTAAGCCGCTGATACGACGGGAAGTGTCTGGAGGATATGTCGCCCAATTTGAAATGCTGGCATCTGCCCAGGGCTGGAGCCAGGAAGAGAAGGCCCTGCAGCGGTAACAGACGCTAAGGGGCCCACAGTGGAAGTGTTGGGGCATCGCCGGCATCCAAACATGCTTCTTACACCAGCGTGGCGGAGGCTTTGAAACGCCGTTTCGGGCACACCACCAGGCGAGGTATATCGGGGCCCACTTGAAGGAAGCGGACTCGTGAGCGTGGCAGAGACACTGTCCCAGATGGCGCAGGATGTGGAGGTGCTGGTAAGGAGGTTGTACCCTGCAGCTGCGGAAGAGATGATTGTGGTCCTGGCCCGCGATTTCTTTGTTGACGCTTTACGGAACAGCAAGATGCAAATATCGTCAAGCAGGCACACCCTGAGGACCGCAGGTGGCGGCTGGCGAGGGCCTTGGAGTTCGAGGCCTTCCTGAAGTCAACCAGTGGCCTAGGGGCCAGCTGCTCAGCCCCGCCGGACCTTCTGGGCCGGAAGGCTAAAGTGGAGAAGGTAGCATTGTGGACGGTGAGCCCGAGAACCTTTCCAAGGCTTGTGTTGGGGTGCGCGAGAGGTAGGGCACAGACGTAGTCAGTGTCAGAGGGAGCGGAGAACACGTCCTCTCAACCCGGACGGATTATGATGCCTTCCCGCAGTGCTGCACGGACTGTGGCAGTATGTCACCATCGAGTGCATGTCCTAAGTCTAAGGAAGTGGTACAGGCGGAAAAACTCTGGAGAAGGGGCGACGAAACCAGCAGTCCTCGGTTCCGGGCCCCGACTTAGGTTAAGCTGCAGTCTACCCTAGAAGACCCTAGTGCGGGCGATATGTTGCGCCCACTATGCAACTTCCGGACGCACCACAGAGACTTTGGTGTCACAGCATGTGTGCAGCTCAAGGGGCCAGTGGAGGCTCAGTATTGCGTGGGCAGCACGGTGCAGCGGCTGCCGGTGTATGTGGCCGATTCTGACGAGCACTGCCTTGCTGGGCTGACTACCTGACGCAGGAATAAGCGTGTGTCGACCTTGAGACGGAAGCTGGTGAGGGTGCACGGTGAAGATGTGCCCTTGCTTCCAGAGGTTGGTGCGCAGAGGTAGTTACGGGTGAGCGACTGCCACCTTGCCCCCAGGACAGAGTCTAGAATCCGGTGTCGACTGTCAAGAGTGAGGTGGAGTAGAGGGCTCGTGAGCCCATCCAAACCTGCAGCTGCTGATGGCGTAGCGGTTGGGCGGGAGCCTTGTTGGATAGGGGAGGGGTTAGTGTACAGTGTTGGTAGCCAAGTTCTCCGATAAGGCCCAGAAGGTGCCAGCTGGTGCAAGCTGGCATTGTGAGGAAGTGGTTTCCCGGCCCTGACTTGGGTAGGCTCACGTCGAACCAGCACGATGCAGGTGGAGGGCGCAAATAGATGGGAAGCCATGCCACCTGACAGTGGAAACTGGGCTGAGAAGACCCTAGTGCAGCCTGATATGTGGCCACTATCAATTCTGGACGCTCACAGAGACGTGGGGTCACGGGGCATGTGTGGCAGCTCAAGGGGCCAGTGGCGGCTCGTATTGGCGTGGGCAGCACGGTGCAGCAGCTGCCGGTGTGTATATATATATATATATAATATATTATATATATAATATATATATATATTATATATATATTATTATATATATATATATATATATTTATATATATATATATATATATATATATATTGTATATTACATATATATATATATAATTATATATATATATATATATATATATATATATATATATATAATATATATGTAGACATATATATGTATGTATGTATATATATGTATATATATATATATATATATATATATATATATATATATATATATATATATATATCATCATCATGATCATCAAGGGGCTAACGCCGACGGGGGCGCATGGCCGCATCCACCCTTCGCTTCCAGCCAAGAGGATCCCTCGAGGCGAGTCTCCAGGCAGGCACACGGCCCATCTCTAGTTCCTCGCGACAGGTCTCGTCGAGCTGCCCAAGCCATGGTCTCCTCCACCCAGGGTTGTCTCGCAGAGAGACAACTTGGTGGGCAGGGACGTCCATAGGGAGGCGAGCTAGGTGGCCATATAGCCTGAGTTGGCGATCCCGGATTATGCAAGTAACAGGTCCCATGCCAGTCTCACGGTGTAACCGCCGGTTGGACACGTGGTCCTGCCAACTGTACCCCATGATCCGGCGAAGGGACTTGTTACAAAAGGCATCAAGGCGAGACTCCAAGGCACTGGATAGCGTCCAGGTTTCGCTTCCATAGAGCAAAACTGGAAGAATCAAGGCCTTGAAGACACGCAGCTTGGTCCTTCTACATAGGTACCAACATCTCCAAACGCTCTTGTTGATCGAGTTCATGGCTCCTGTTGCCAACCAACCGCCTGATCCGCGAAGCAGGAGACTTTTTGACTAAGGCTCAAGCTGGACGACTAAGGCCCTAGGCAAAGTCCGATCTGGTTTTCGCTCTAGGCCAACTCGCATTGCAAAGCTCAAGACCGCCACAGTGATCCATCGATAGGTGCAACATCTCGCAAAGTCAGGTCGAGCTTATTTGCCAGAGTCTCCGTCTACTGACTTCTGTGTCTGCCAACGTCCTACAAGTGTTGAAAATTGTGTCAAGCCCGCCTGCTACCATGATTAATCTATATAGATATATCTATTATTACTTGTAGGAGATCTAGCTATTTCATTAAATATCAAACCTGCAAGTGTAAATGATAGATGGTATTAAATAATCAGACTATAATATTCTAATATGCTCCATAATTTGCTATAGTCTATACATTATATGCCATAAGTGTTGAATAGTGTTGTGCAAGTACATTGCTCTGATATAACATATATATATATATATATATATATATATATATATATATATATATATATATATATACATATATATATATATGATTGTGTGTATGTTATGTTGATGTTGTATATGTATTAGTATATATATATATATATATATATAATATATATATATATATATATATATATATATATATATATATATATATATATTAATATAGATATGTACTTATATTATTGTACTATATATATATATATATTAATATATATATATATATATATATATATATATATATAGATATTTTTTATATTTATATATATATATATATATATTATATTTATAATATTATATATATAATATTAATATAATATATATAATATATATATATATTATTATATATAATATATATAATACACATCGTTATCGACATTATCTTTATTATTATTTTCATATAAATCATTATTGCAATTATTATCATCATTGTTATCATTATCATAGCAATTATTGCAGCTATGATATATTTTTTTCCCATTATACTAATAATATCAACAATAATAATTGCAATAACTATAATAATAGCAATAATAAAAATTTTATAATCATTATTTGTATCATCAATTTTAAGTATCATCGTTATTATTGTAATTATTACAGTTATGATAAGTATTTTTGCTATTATACTGCTAATAAAAGTAATAATAATGACAATAATAACAATAATAATAATAATGATAATAACAATATCATGAGAACTATTATTATTATTATTATCGTTATTATTGTTATTATTTTAGTTTTTCTTTTTTTTTAATAATACTAATAATAAAAGTAATAAGAAAATAATAATAATAATAATAATAATAGCAATAATAATAATAATAATAATAATAATAATAATAAAATTTTATCAAAATTATCATTGTTATCTTTTTTATCATAATTATTGTCATGATTAATACATTTCTGATAATTATTATCATTATTACCCTAATAATTGCCAAATCACCATGGAGTACGCTAGATTTTGCCGCTTTTTCGACTTTGGGATTTTTTTCACGGTGCAGCGGCGGCCGGGTCATGTGGCCGATTCTGACGAGCCTCGTTTGCTGGCTTGACTACCTGACGCAGAGCTAAGGGTGTGTCGACCTGAGACGGAAGCTGGTGAGGGTGCATGGTGAAGAGGCCTTGCTTCCAGAGGTTGGCTGTGCAGAGGTGTTACAGCTGAGCGACTGAACCTTGCCCCCAGGACAGAGTCTAGAATCCGGTTGTCGACTGTCAAGAGTGAGGCGTGTAGTAGAGGGAATCGTGGAGACCAACCAAAACTGCAGCTGGCTGATGGCGTAGCAGTTGCGGCGGAGCCTTGTTGGACCAGGGGAGGGTTTAGTTACAGTGTTTGGTAGCAAAAAATTATCCAATAAGGCCCAGAAGTGCCAGCTGGTGCAAAGCTGGGCACTTGTGAGGAAGTGGAGGCGTCCAGAAGAGTCGTCGGGAGCGAGGAGTTGGTTGGGGTTGGGGCCGTTGCCTGACTTCGCGAGGACTTGCGCGCACGGCTGTGGTGTTACCATGGGCCAGGAAGCTACTCCTGGGGCCAGGTGAAAAAGCAAGAGACGTTAGCCCCAGTAGAGTCGATGAGGGTGCAGACGCTGACCGAGATTGAGGACGAGCATTTGGACGGTGAGGGCGATGACAACAGAACGTCAATGGTGACATGAGCCAGGTCTTGGGGTAGGGAGATACCCCTCTTGTGACACTGCCAAGCTACCAGCCGCCCACACCTCCGCCAGAGACACCCCAGCGAGAGCGAGAAAGAAAAAGCCGCGCTGGATTGAAAGATTTTGATGTTTCTGAGAAATGATTTTATTTAAATTTTTATGTAGTTTGTTTCAGGTTTAGATAGTCAGAGCAGACGGGTCGTTGCTTGATAGGGGGGGAAGTGCTACGCCAGTGGAGTCTTTGTCTCTGTGCGAAAACACTGTGTTTACATGAAGGGACCTGGGCCAAAACATGCGCAGCTGGGCTGTGCAGCGGAGGAGAGGAGGAACAAGCCGGGAGACGGAGTGGGTGCTGCTCTGGAAGACCTCGTGTGTGTTGTGCCCTTGTGGACCTGATCAAACATGTGTTGCCCTGTTATTAAGCTGTATTGTGCTGTATACAGCTGGTCTCACCCCTGAAAGGTACGGTAATACACTTGTGTAAATAAAGGAAAAGACTGTATTTTTGTGTTTAATTCGTGCCCTACCCTGCCACTTGGCGGTTCCTCTACTGGTGTTACTGGACTCTGTGGTGCTCGGTGCTTCTTGGAACGTTCAGTGTTCACCCGACCCTGTGGATAGCACGCCGTCTCTGCCTAGCCTGCATTGTGTGGTGCAGATGGAGACCGAGGCGGACCGGCGTAAACAATATATATATGAATCTATATATATATATACTATATAATATATATATATATATATATATAGATATAATATATTATATGCATATATAATATGAACATATATATATATATATATACATATGAATATATATATATATTATATATATATTATATATATATTATATAATATTTATATATATATATATATATATATATATATATATATCTACATACATTGAATATCATCATCATCATCAAGGGGCTAACGCCGCCGGGGGCGCATGCCGCATCCAACCTTCGCTCAGCACGAGGATCCCTCGAGGCGAGTCTCCAAGCAGGCACACGGACCATCTAGTTCCGCACGACAGGTCTCGTCGAGTGGCCCAAAGCCATGCATCTCCTAGGACGTCCCACAGGGCTCCTCCACCCAGGGTTGTCTCGCAGAGAGACAACTGGTGGGCCAGGGTCGTCTCCATAGGGAGGCGAGCTAGTGGCCATATAGCCTGAGTTGGCGATCCCGGATTATGCAAGTAACAGGTCCCTGCGGTCTCACGGTTGTAAACCCGCGGTGGACACGTGGCCTGGACCAACTGTACCATGATCCGGCGAAGGGACTTGTTACCAAAAGGCATTCAAGGAGAGACTCCAAGGCACTGGATAGCGTCCATGTTTCGATTCCATAGAGTCAAAACTGGAAAGTATCAAGGCTTGAAGACACGCAGCTTGGGTCCTTCTGCATAGGTACCGACATCTCCAAACGACTCTTGTTGATGGAGTTCAGGCTCTGTTGCCAGACCAATCCGTTCTACTGACTCCTGGTCGACAACCCAGAGATATGGACTACGCTACCAAGGTATGTAAAACTTTCTGTGACTTCAACGTCCTCGCCGCAAGCATGTATCGACTGAACGGCGTACCCCTAACAGGCCCCCCAAAGTCCTGAATTCTCTGGTCTTGGTCCAGGAGACCTTTAAGCCTAGGGGCTTCGCCTATTGCTAAATGCATCAAGAGCCGCCACACCAGTGACTCCAAGGACTCAGATAGGTGGCAACATCGTCGGCCAAAGTCAAGGTCCGAGACCTTTTTAAATATGCCTAGTGTTGCTTCCACACTGATTTGAGATAGTAGCTATGCCCTTACCAGTCCATACAAGTGTTGAAAAGTCGTGGGTGCAAGGCACAGCCTTGCCTCACCCCCTGATTAACAGGGAAGAAGTATCGAACATACCCCACCACCACTTTACAGCACTCTTCAGTACCAGATAGAGGCTTGCTATAGGCCAATAATATGTGTCGGAATTCCCCTATGAGCCTCTAGGATCTCCCCATAGCGATTCCAGAATGCACCGAGTCAACGCTTCTTGAGGTCGATGTAGGCTGAGGCAGCCACGACAAACTCACGACGGCGTTCCACAATTATTCGAAGCGCTAGTATACGGGTTATTGTGGACTTGCAGGGTAAATCCAGACTGCTCCGGTCTCTGGTGTCTCAGTAGTGGTTGCGGATCGTTTCAGAAGAATTGAGAGAGAACCTTGCCTGGTATGCGAGCAGTTAATGCCACGGTAGTAGTGCTACAGTCCCTAGAGATCCCCTTTCCCCTTCCAGAGAGGATGAACCAAGTCCTCAGCAGGTCAGGGGGAATGGTACCAGGACTGCCAAATGGCAGCAGGACTAGTATGCAGGCCAGAGCCATAGGTTCACCCCAGCCTGTCAGCAGTTCAGCAGGGATCTCCCATATTGCCTGCAGCTTTCCCACTCTTCAGCTTGGAAAATTCGCCAGTCCTAACTCTGTTAGGGTAGGAGGTTCTAGCTGAGGGTGGGTCCGGCAAGGAACTGAGACATCGCTTGCATCAAAGCTAAAACTGTTGGAGATCACTGGTACAACTCTCCAAAATAACTCAGCCCAACGTTCACGAACCCCAACATGATATGAGATGATCCGTCATCCGCTGATCGGATGCAGTTCATCCGGGAGGAGAGGGATGGGTTCAGTTTTCTCAGGGCTTGGTAGGCAGGCGAAGGTCACTACCAAGAAATCGGCCTTAGACACTCCCAGCAAGATTCCTGATAACTGTTCCTTGTCCCTTACAGCAGTGTCCGACGCCCTCGAACCATGGAACGGCGCAGACTTGTTCCCATTCCAGCCGAGCCTTGCGGACATGCTCAGTGGCCCTCTAATGTCTCAAGGAGATGGTATTCTGCCTTGTCCGTGGGCGACGCCAATGGAATCCTGAGCTGCTTCGGATTGTTACGCGCTTTGAAGGACTCCCACAGAGCAACTGGTCCGTCAGGTTGCTGGTTTCTGAGGAAATCGGTCAGAGGGACTGCCGGGGCGAACACGGGCCACCACTCCTCCTCCTTAGTCTGTCCAAGTGGAAACACCTTAGGGTGGCCACTGAGGGACGGGGGAGTTTTGAAGTGGGACCCGCAGGGTAGCAAAAGCAGCCTATGGTCGGTGACACAGAACTCAGACACTCCGGGTAAACCTGCAGTTCTGGAGGATCCTCCATAGCGTCGCTGACAAGAATGTGTCGATTCTCCGTTGGCACTGTACCCGTATCGCGTACCAAGTCCAGCGATGCGAGTGGAGCGCTGGTACCAGGAGACAGAGACCTCATTTTCTTAGGGACTAGCAATAGTCCCGGAGGAGGATGGCTATTCTCGCTGCTGGATCAGCTCCCGAGCCATGGGGGCCGGACAGACATCTCGTAGCCAGCTCGTGTCACAGCCGCGATACCGCATGGGAAGTCGGCCCAGAACAATGCGAATGTCCGCCGGGGGCGAGACATTCGCCCCAGGCATATATATATATGTACCACTATTATATATATAGATATATATATATATATATATATATATATATGATTATAT
>NC_051390.1:28422150-28437150 GCF_015228065.2 Penaeus monodon
TTGAAGTGAAGTGTGTAGGGAAAATATGGATGATAAACTCACCCCTGAACCAGGAGAGA
Source organism: Penaeus monodon (assembly GCF_015228065.2). Classification (NCBI taxonomy): domain Eukaryota; kingdom Metazoa; phylum Arthropoda; class Malacostraca; order Decapoda; family Penaeidae; genus Penaeus; species Penaeus monodon. Next base: position 28,422,210 of record NC_051390.1, read on the forward strand.
GTCCTGGTACATATACACAAATGGACTATGAAACCTTAAATAACAGAAGACGAAAAACAGTGAAAACGATATCAAAGCAAACCCACCTTCCAAGCAACACAAAAAAGAAGCAGCCAGAAAGAACTTCACTCATTTCCAACCAGTAATGAATAACAACACTGAACTCAACATTCAAGTAAGATCAAGCCAGAATGTAATACTTAAAAATCTATCAGGAAATTCATTAAATTCAAACTATAACAACCCAATTCAGCTAGCAAATGCAATAAATAATTCAGAATTTCACAAATACATCAGAGAAGATTCCTTAAAAGTATTAGGTATTGGGGAAGGCAATCAGATCTGAAATAGATGATATGAGGAAAATAAGACCCTAACGTAAATAAGAAAACTTACACGATGGGAAACTTATTGCAAACAACCAGCATCAAGTTTAAACACAGATTGTACAAGAAATAATAAGAGTAAACAAAAGTAATCAAGAAAAAAACAAAACAGATAAATGGATTCCAACATCTCTAAGAATCACATTCAAAGGACCACTGCCAGAAAGGGTGGCTATTGGCCATACCATTTATCAAGTCAAACAATATAACTTTCCAATGCCCAAATGCTATAATGATGGATATGGGATTCTTACTTGCAAATACAAAGAAAGATGAAGTAGATGCAGTAGTTTTAACCATGCTTTCAAAGATTGTAGTAATAATCCATTTTGTGTCTTTTGTGAAGGATATCATACACCAAATGGTAACTCATCCAGAATACATAATAAAGCACAAGAAATAAACAAATACAATTCTACACCAAAAAATTCTGATACTAAAAAACAACTCCAACAATTGAAACCTTATACAGAACAAGCTAAAAATAATACAAATAAAGATGCAAACACAAAACCAAAAGAATAACTAAAAAAAAATCACACTCCACAGGTCAAAACTTTAGAAATAGAAGCCAACACCAAATTACACTACAAAGCTATGCACAAGCTATCTCACAAAGACAAAACATCATACAGGGCAGAAAACACCCCCAAGACAGAGAACCCAAAACATAGTGAACTTAAAAGTTACACCAGAGGCAAATGCATGAACAAACAAAAAAGAAATAACAGAACCACAAAACAACACAAACAAACAAAAACATACAAATCCAGAACAATCCCCAATAACATGGCTATTACCCATATCCATTATCCACACCCATCACTCATATCCATCATCTATATCCAATACCCACACTCAAAAACAAAAGATAAATGAAAGAATAGAAGAAGAAAACTTAAACTGAATGATTACCACAAAAAAATATAATATATGCAGTATCAAATTTGATGAACAATATAAACTTGGGAAAATCAATCTTAAAAATAATTATGAAAACAATAAATTATTTCACCTCAATTTTAAAACAAGTAATGAATTTGATAAATGAATAAGATGATAACATGGAAAACAAAAAAACATTTGAATTATCTAATATTCAAAGAAAACCCAGGATAAATCCCCTTAAGCAAATCTTGGTTAAAGAATAAAGACAGTTTTAAAATAATTATGAGATAATTAGAAAAGATCAAGAAAACCAAATTGATGGAGGTCTAATGTTATGTATAAGGAAAGATATACGGTTTTAAAAATTAGAACTAAATGATAGATACAAATATAAGATTGAGATATTAGCAGCAAAAATACAATATAGAGAAAACTGGATGAATATCACATTGACATACAGATCTTACAATAATATAACTAAAGAAGAATTTCAATATGAGATAGACTGGATACAAGAACCAAATTGATAATAGGAGACTTCAATGCACACCATCCTAACAGGAATCCAGTAACCAACAAAGTAATGTAACAGGAAATAATTTAGTTAAATTAATAATTCAAAATATATCATATTATTAACACCAAAAGGACAAATAGCACAAATAGATCCAAAAACAAACCAAGAAGCCACTATAGACTTGCTCATAGGTTCACCTTCAATAAGCCACTTAAAAACAACAACACATCTAGATAGTGACCACCTAAAAGATGAAAACTATCAAGTCTCAATAAAAGTATTAGAAAGTAATTGGAAATTCACAAAGGAAGGATGTTCTGCTGATGACTCAGAATTAAGTCAAGTAAATATTAATATAAATTTACTAATGGAACTAATGAAACTAATAAAACACACTGGAGAAACACATTTCAGCTTTGATAACAAAAAGATAAATCACGAACCTAATAATCCTGGTGGAATGAGAAATGCAATGAAATAATTAAAAAAATATATAGCTTGTAATAAATGGATGAGAAAAATGAAAACAGAAAATAGATTAAATTATGAAAAATTATTAGCAGAAGCTAAACAAATTACTGAATAACAAAAAAGGGAGTTGTGGGAAAACTTTTGTGCTTCAATAAATTCCTAAACTCCTATAAAAAAAAATATGGAATTATATATACATAAGTATAAAAAAAGAAAGAAAAAAAAAACAGACAGGTAAAACAACGTGATTACCCTCTAATATGTAATAATTTTCAAGTAATTCAGATAATAAAAGAACTAGAATTATTTAAAGAATATGAAACTAAATCAAGTAAACAAACAAACAAATACTAACAAAAATGGAAAAAGAACTTCTAAATAGTTATAATGATGACAACATAAATAAAGATATAAATATAGAAGAATTAACACTGGTTATAAAAAATACAAAAAATGGTAAAACTTACGGCCCTGATAGAATTACATATGAATTTTATGAAAATGCACCTAAGAACAAAATAGAAGTAATATTAAAAAACTTTAATAGATATTGGGGGAAAAGGAGAATATCCAAATGAAATAAAAAAACAAACAATAATCAGTCCAATTCATAAACCAGGGAAAGACCCAACAAAAATAAATTCATATAGATTCATAAGCAGAAAAGCTTGCATTGGAAAAAATCTTTGAATATATAGTAACAAGAAGACTGAACTGGTGATTAGAAAAAAGTGACCTAGATGAAGACCTTATAAGTTTTAGACCATACAGGAGTACAATAGATGCAATACAAATAATTGAAATGGATAAATAATTTTTTAACTAAAAGAACCTTTCAAGTACAAATTGGAGAACAGAACTCAACTACTGGGAAAATAATAAATCGAGTCCTACAAGGATCCCCAATAAGCCCTACATTTTTCAATATAGTCATGTCAGACATAAAATATCAAAAGAATATATAAAATAATCTAAGTGGATAACTTAACCCTAATTATTTTGAATATAAATTTAGTAAAAGCAAAAAATAGTTTAGGACATAGCCTAAACATAATAAAAGAATGGACAGATAAATGAAACTAAAATAAACCCAATAAAAAGTAAAGTAATGAGTTTCACAAGCTAAAAAAATAGAACAATATCCTATAATAAAAATAGGAAACGATGAAATAGAATTCAAGATTTAATTCATACAGAACTAATTTAATCACTAAACAAGATAGAAATACAAAATCCTGATATGAATTTATTAATCACAGGTGCAGATCAACCACCCACAAAAAAGTATTACATTCTGAGATGCACAAAAATTTTCCAACAGAGAACAAGAATAATAGATATAATCTGAAAACACTGAAAAACCACAAAGAAAACTCCAGGGAGTATAGAGTGTTATATAGTATAAAACCCTATATAAGAAGAAAGATGGAGTATATCAGTTGGCCCTAATAACTGATCCTGATTTCCCCATTCCTTGAATTGGCAGGAAAATGTGATTTTCTTTTCAATACTATTAATATTGAATTGTTATCTTTCTTCTTGATATTATGATTGTTAAAGTGTTATCAAAATATTAATAATATAAAAGACAATAAAATAATAGAAATGAAGCTTTCAAAAAATGAAGGAAAAGGGTAAACAGATGAGATAGGGAAGACTAATAGCTGACTCCTTGGAGACTAAGCACTTGCAGAGCCATTTGTGTGTAGACAATAAATAAACTTTTAATTACAGTGGGCATGGCATTGCAGTCTTACCACCTGCTGACATTGGGTTAAAAAAAATGTATAGCATGATGCTCACCTTTTTCAAGTTCAGCGATGTGTTCAGCAAAACTAGAAGCTATCCTAGCAGCTGAAGCAGACTTCTCTCTTCTTCTTTTATACGGTTTCAGAATTTTGAAGTCTATATTCCCTGGATCTATGTTTCTTAGCTCTCTTTTTGTCGATTGGAGATTTTATATATCTATTAATATTTGTAATATCTTCTTATGTCTTAATATGTAGTACTTCTTAGCTGGTGAATGGTCTGCACCTGGTATTAGAAGAGACATATTTAGAATATTGATTTTATTTTTTTTAATGATTCAAATTTTACTCTAGGAGTAAAATCTTGGGCACTGGAGTGTTACTTATTTATCTATTGACAATTTATACCACATCAACATCTAAGATTATTAGCAGCGTATTCAAAATACAGCGGTAGGATGATGCTTGGGGGTGAAGCCCTTAAGGGAGATTTTTGGTTCATAGAGTGATGTTTGTGGATTCCCAAAATGGTTAAAACAAATAAATGCCTAGACAAAGGTCATGTACAATTATGATGAAGTATTGTGGCAAAAAGAGTAAAAATTATTTAACGATTATATGTGGACAGCAGAAGGGGATGAAGAAGAGAAGCAAATGGTAAGGGGAGAAGAAAAGTCCATGCAAAATTAGTTGAGGCAAGGGCAGAGGTCCATTTATTTATTTATTGAAAATTTTATTCCGCGTCAACATCTAAGTGTCATAGACAAGACATAGCGGCAAAGTCCCCAGGTAAAGTTTTTTGGTTCAGCAAGGCAATGTTTATGGAATTCCAGAATGGTCAATGGTCAAAACAAACAAATACACAGCATTATTTGTTTGTGGTATTGTGGTGAAATGGGTAAACAGGAGTTAAGAATTTGGACAGAACTATTTCATTGCCTAAAATGCCTTTATGTGATGGGATCCATTGTATTTTGATGTTCTGTTTCTGTTTTGATATTATGAGTATTATCTGTTGTATTTTGTATATGATTTGTTTGTGATTTTTGAGTCTGTGATTTACTATTTATTTTCTTTATTGAAAATTTTCTGCTGCATCAACATCTAAGGTCATTAATGACACATACAAAATAGGGTGGGACTTGGGAGCAAAGCCCCCAGGTAAAGAAATTATTTATTTATTGAAATTTTTCTCCTACATCAATATCTAAGGTCATTAGCAGTGTATTCAAAATAAAGTGATAGGATGAGGCTATAAGGAAGTGCTATATCAAAGGTCATATGGCATTATGGTAAAGTAGGGTAATGGAAAAGGTTATATGAGTTAATGATCAGGGTAAAATTACAGGTTGAACAGTACTATAAGGTAGTATGATAGTGAAAAGGGTAGAGAGAGGGAGCTTATGGGGTATACTATAAGGTAAAGGTTGTTAGAAGGAGAAGGAGTTAGGGGAGTAGGAAACTTTATGATAAAGTACTGTCGCAAATTCTCTCACTTTGTCTGTCAATTTCTTTTTAATGGTTAATGATTAGAAGATATAAATGTGCTAGACATCAGGATGATGGGGTGGTATGGAGGTAGTACTGTTGGGAGGACAATAAGGATGAAGAGTAGTAATAGGGGGGTAGAGGCAGACAATGAAAAAAACTGTGCAGTAGGAGATGGAGTGGAGGTTAAGTAATGACCTGGTTGGATGATTTTGAATGGATAGAGTTGACAGCAAATATCGAGGAGGGGGTATTAGTATCAGTGGTCAGAGCTGTGGTCCAAGGAGAAGCAGGGGTCATGAAACCAATGAAATCAAATTTATATAAGGGGCAAGCCTTAATAACCTAATAAGGATATAAAATCTTCATTATTGGCCATGGCGAGTCTAAAATAAATGGAGGGAGGAAACAGTCTACCCATAATAAGATAAAAATAGAAGAAGTAAAAACTGCAATAGCAATGCCAAAAACAAAAAAGCGTACGGTCCTGATGAAATAACATATGAATTTTACAAACAGGCTCCCAGGAAATTAACCCAAAATATACAAAGAATCATAAATGATTACTGGTCTAAAGGACAATATCCAGATGAACAAAAAAATGCTTTAGTCAATCCAGTACTAAAGTCAAATAAAAACCCAAAACACAAAGAATCCTACTGATTCATAAGTAGAACATCATGCTTAGGAAAAACCTTTGAAAACATTATAAATAGAAGAATTGTTTCATGGCTAGAAAAACATAGTAAATTAAACATAGATCAAATAGGCTTCAGACCTAATCAATCCACAATAGAAACTTTGCAAATAATAGATCTACATATTAATATAGCCAGAAGAGAAAAAAGTATACTTTAATAGCATGTATTGACTTTGAAAAAGCCTCTGACTCATCTAACCAGGAAGCAATACTAATCATAGCTGCTAATTCCAAATCAATGGGAATTACAGGCTTACCATTAAGATTTATACATAATTTTCTGAAAGACAGGACTTTTCTGATTACAATAGGAGGCTGCAAAACAGAAAGAGAAAAGAACATAAGGGAAGTACCACAAGGATCCCCATTAAGTCCAACCCTTTTCAATATTCTAATGTCAGATCTAGAGGTCTCTAGATCTGACATTAGAATATTGAAAAGGGTAACAGAAGTCCACAAAATGATCTATGCAGATTTTGTCACACTTATAACATAGCAATCAATAAATCAAAAATAGGATTAAAAAAGGTCTTAGAATGGACTGATCAATGGGACTTAAAAATGAATTTATCAAAAAGCAAAATCATGTGTTTCACAAATAAAAAGATCAGACAAATACCAAAAACAGAAATAGACAATAGAGAACTAATATTCTCCACAAATACTAGTATACTAGGCCTGATATTTGAAGCTCCAATTAATTAAGAGGTTTAATCTGTTAATGTCTTTGACCTCAAACTTATGTTTTTCCTGTATCTAGCACTCTTATGGAGTCTTCAATAATGTATTTTTGGAATTGTGATTTGCTTACCAAATCTATTAATTTTACTGGGTTATTGAAATTACATGTATTTTCTTTTATATTACAAGCTAAGTTAATCAGTACAAAATTTGGACTGTCTTGCCTGTTGCTTTTGGGTCTTCGGCTGTGGTCTTCTTCTTTTATAGGGTTTTAGACTTCTTATGTCTATATTCCCTGGATCTTGTTTCTTGGAATCTTCCCTCTGTTGTCTGAAGGTTTTGATCCCTTTTTTATATGATATTTATTATTCTTGATATTTGTAGGAAGATTTTCATGTGTCTTAGCATGTAGTACTTCTTAGCAAGAGATTGATTTTCCCCTGTTATAAGTAGAGGAATATTTGGATTAGTTATGTTGATCTTTTTTAATGCCTCTAATAATTTGGTTCTTTCAGAATGGAATCTTGAACATTGCAATGTTAAGTGTTCAATAGTTTTTTCTGGATATTGGCACCATCTGCAATTTGGGTCAGTTTCTAAATTTAGTCAGTGTAGGTGTTTTTTCAGTCTTGTATGTTTAGTTAGTATTCTTGTGAGACATATATCTAATTTTCTGTTTTCTGATCTAGACTAAGGTTGTGGTGTGTTATCTTTAGAGTTGATAGGTTTTTGTGATCAGGGTTCTGTGTAATTGTTCTTCCCATTGTCTTTTACTTTTTTCTTTTATGTCTTTTATTATGTTGTTAGAATCTTGGGAAATTATTATGGAATTTTCTAATTCATGAGCTTTCTTTGCTGCAAGATCTACAATTTCATTTCTAGTTATGCTTTTATGTGGTGGGATCCATTGTATTGTGATGTCTTTCTTTTGTTCTGTTAAAGTGTAAATTAGTTTTTGTGTTTCATATGTAATTTGTTTGTAGTTTTTGAGTTTGTGATTTTTTAATGTTAAGACTGCCGAGAGTGAATCTGTCAAGATTACTGTATTTGTTAATTTGTTGAGTTTTATATAGTTCAATGGTTAATGGTTAATGGTTAAAAGCAAGATAAATGTGCTAGACATCTAAGGTCATGTAGCACTATAGTTAATGTTAGGGAAGGGTGGTTGAGTTAGTGATTAGTTGTCTAAGCTGGGCAAAGGAATTGGTGAGTGAAAGGGTTAGAGTCGGGTGTGGTAAGGAGTTAGATTAGATGGAGGATATGTATACGTTTGAGGAAAGAGAATAGGTTGTTGAAACAGAAAGTGTGGGATTCTGTAAGAATGCCTGATAGGTTGGGAGGTCGGTGAAGGGAAGATAGGTGGGGGAAAGCAGAGGTAAGTATGGACGAGACATAAAGGGAATGTGGGGGAAGAGATAAAATGATAATTGGGGATTGGTATTGGAGGATGTGTAAGAAAGGTCTCAGGCATACAATAGGTGGGTTATGAGGAAAGGATATGACAAAGGTCAGGTCTGTGGGAGCAGAAACCGCGAATATTCCAATGAAGGATAGTTATACTTTAGTGATATAGATTGTAGTACGTTTTGGAGATTTTGAGGGGGAAGCAGCTAGAGGGTGGGATAAGGACCGAGAGGTCTGAGATGGGAGAGGTGTGGGAGTTGGTGTTCTACTAGGAGGGGTATTAGGAGACAGAAGGTCTGTGGAAGGGGATACTTGTGACATAAGGGATTCACGTGTGTATCAAGGAGGGACTGGAAGGGATAGAGGGGATGGTGGGAGGGTTACATAAGGGATTCACATGTGTATCCAGGAGGGAATGAAAGGGATAGAAGGGATGATGGGAGGGTTAATGTGGGCGGGGTTGGGGTCGAGGGGGATGGGCTGTGTTGGGAGGGGTTACGAGGATAGGGTGTAGGGGGGATATCGTTAGGAGGAGGATGGATATCAGCAGTTACTTGGAGTGTGAATGGAGCAGGAGTTGTAAGATTTGGAGGTTGAGCGTCAGTTTTCATTAATTAATCTTGAATATTTTCAATAGTTTCTTCTGAGGAGTTGGTTGGGGAGTTTTGGGGGATAAAGGATTTCTTGTGAGGGGGGGAAGAGAGGATTGGTGTTTCAAGCGTAGGGGCAAAGGAAGGTGGAGGTGTTTGTGTGGTAGGGGAAGAGGGGGTGGAACGTTTGTTCTGTCTGTTACGGGTAGTGCGAGGAGGGAGAGGGGAAGGTGTTGGGGTTGTAGTGCTGATTGGAGTATCTGTAGTAGAGACTGGAGTGTCTGGGTTTAGGATGGCAAAAGAGTTTGACTGGGGAAGGTAGGAGGTAGAAGAGGGGGATGTAGGGGGGGTGGGTTTAGGAGAATTGGTAGAATGAGCAGTATTATTAGAGTAAGGAGTAAGAGAGAAACCACGTCGACGTGCTTCTTGTCTGGCTTCACGTAGTGTGAGTCCAAGTTTGAATCTGAGAGTTGCTACCTCAGACTCAAATTTGTAGGTGGGACAGCCCCTATAAAATACATAATGGGGTTCGCCACAGTTGGCACATGTGCGTGATTGTGCAGAGCAGTTAGATCGGGTATGGCTAGGTTGGGCACATAGTGGGCATTTGGCTGTGGAATGGCAATGTTTGGCTGGGTGTCCTAGACGCCAACAATTTTGGCACTGACGTGGAGGAGGTTGGTATGGACGAACAGGGAGGGATTCTCCTCCTATGTAGACGTTAAAGGGAAGGTCATGTCAACAGAAGGTAATTTTGGCTATGTTAGTGGGTTTCTTTCGATGACCTCTGGGGGGAATGGAGTAGCATTGTACTGATGTTGCATCATAGTCTGTGAGACAGGCAAGTAGGTCTTCTCCACAGTCTGAAAAACCTTTGTCATAGACTGGGCAATTTGCTGGGGAGATTGAAACTGTTCCGGTGCAAGTATTGAGGGTTGGATGGGGTTCTGCAAGGATGGGGTTACCATACAGGTCAGTTAGTTTTGTTAATGCTATAGCTTGGTTTTCAGATGTTACTGTGACAAGACGGGAGCGGTCGGGTCGGCTACGGAAAGAGACTTTACCTACTTGTTTTTGGAGACATTGTTGGAAGAGAAGGGTGTTGCCAGAGTAGGGAGCTGTGGGAGGGATCACGAAAAATTGGTCCCATTTGGCTGCGCTAAAGAGAGTATTCAAGATTGTTGTAGAGATAGGGGTAGTAGAAGGGCGGGGGCGTGACGAAGATGGAGTAGTGTTGAGGGAGGTAGTGTTATGGAGAGGTGGGCAATAAGGCTGTAAGGTATTAATAAGGGAGGATGGGGTGGTTGATGTTGGAGGTTGTGGGGATAGAGGTGTTGAAGTTGAGCATGCTGGAAGAGTGGAAATGTTCCTTAAGGGTTGATTGTTGGCTACTTCCTTAAGGGTTGATTGTTGGCTACTGTACTGGTAGGCATTGATGAGGGGGTAGTTATTGCAGTGTTCGGAGCCGTGGTCAAAGGAGAGCCTGGGGTCAGGGAATCGGGTGGGTTTACATCGTTGGGGCTATTTGATAAAGGGGCAAGCCTCATTGCCCCTAATAGTGGGGATATGTTTTCATTACTGGCCATGGTAAGCCTGGGTTATGTTGGGGATAAAAACCGTCCACCCCTCAGGGTCCCCTTGAAGGGTAAGGGCTAGGTAACTAAATCAGGGGAATACCGTGCCCATGGCTCCCTCAGGCCGTTTAGGACTGGCACAGTCAGCCTTTCATCCTTTCAGCACGGCTCTCACACCTTAGGAGGTGGATAGCAGAAGGATTTGGTGAAGGGACAGAAACGAAAAGTGGGAAGGAAAAAAAGACCGTGCAAAATTAGTTGAGTCGAGGGCTGAGTCCCAAGGTTGGGGAGTTCCCCATCATTGTGTCCCTGTCTCCGCCTCCTAAGCCCCCCCACGACAACAACGGGCAAGGCATTGGGGGGGTTGCCTTTCTGTGTCTTTCACATGCATTTGTATTTGGTGAATGGTTCTCATGGCAGTAAAAGCAGAAGGGGCTATTTGTACAATGTTTGTAAACATGGTTGAACTGGCTACACTTGTTACATCTAGTTTTGTTTTTACATGTTAAGATTCCATGACCATATCTAAGACATTTGTAACATTTACGAATTGGGAAGGTATACTGTTGGACTTTGTAAGATGTATGTCCTATGGCAACTTTTCTGGCAATGTTCCTTTAAATGTTATTCTGAGGGATTTTGTTGGAAGCCATTTTTTTTGTGTTATCTTTATCTTTGTTATTTTTATTTATTCTACTTACCTCTATTATTTGATTGTCATATCCATGCAATGTTTTTTTTATGTCGTTTTTGTCAATTCTATGCCTTCTGGATATATTGTACTATATGAACAGTATGTTTTTGTTTGAGGCAGACTGTTTGCAGTCACCTAATTTATTAATCTGGTTTAAGGGTGATAATTTTGTAAAGCTTTTGACTTCGAATCTAAAAGCATTTCCTGTCCCAAGCAATCTTAGTGTGTCCTCTAATATGTACTTTTGAAATGTTGATTTGTTTAGTGCATCAGTTAGTTTAAATGTGAGGTTTCTGATTCTTCTGTTAAACTGATCAGTACTACATGATTATTTTGTCTTACTGTTGTGTTGTCTATATAAGGTGGTTGAAATTCTTCTAAGTTTCTGCCGGTTTGGGATCTGGGTTTTCTTCACTGTCACTTCTTCTGTCCGTCTTCTATTTGTTTGTGAGTCGTAGTCCATTTCTTTTAAGATTCCAGAATTTTCTCCTGGATCTGGGTTTAAATTTGCGTTCATTGAATATTCTTAAACTTTACTTCACTCGAGTTAAGATTTTACGTGTTGACTCTATGACATTTAAGCGAAAGTCTTTGTCTATGGTCGGGTAGTCGTCAGTGCCGCTCCTGCCGGCACTGTTTTCCCGTCTATTTTCTCATGGGAATTATAAATAATTTCATTTAGAGCTCCAGTTCATTGTTCATTATATATTCTTCTATTCACTAAACTCATAATTTGAAGCTACTTTTAGATGCCCACTCCAAGGAGGTTCATTGCAACTATTTCACGAAGGAGACTTCCTGTTCTTCTTTTTTCTTTTATAGGGTTTCAGACTCTTTCTGTCCATATCCCCCGGATCCTTTTTCTTTCATCGTCTTTCTTCTATTATATCATGTCTATAATTTTTGTTTTTTGTAAGAATATTTTGGTATGTCTTAATATGTAATATTTTTGATCTTCTGGGAAATCTTCTCATGTGATCAACAGTTTTACACCTGGGTTATTAATTTTTGTTTTCTTTAATGCTTCCAACAATATCACTGATTGAATTGAATCTTGGACAGTGAAGGAGTGTGTTCCTGTTTCTTCTTGATTTTTACATCATCTGCAAAAAGGATAATTTTAAATTTTTATCCTTTTTAGATGGTGCTTTAGTCTTGTGTGTGTTGTTATTAGTCTTGTAATGCATGTGTCTAATTTTCTGTATTTAGATCTTGTCCATGGTTGGGGACTGCGGTTTTTTTATGTAATTTTTTTTTTTTTTTTTTTTTTTTTTTTAGGGCATTATTGAAATATTTTTCCCAATTCTTTAGGCTTTTGTCCTTAATTTCTTTTGTTATGTTTATGATGTCTTTAGTCGTTTAAAGTTTTTTTTGTTTATGATTTTTTTGCTGCAAAATCTGCTTTTTTGTTCCCTTTTATTTTTATGTGCGGTATCCTTGTATTTTTTGTTTTTTTTGTTTTTTCTGTTAATAAATTGTTGATTGTACTTAAATTGTTTTGGTTTTTAGTATTTGGGGTTTGTGTTTTTTTGCAGGAACTGTGATTAGAATCTGTGAATATTACTAATTTTTTAAGTTTCAATTTTAAATTTTATCATAATCCCTTCTTTTAGCGAAAAAATTCGGTTCTATTTCGGTAAATTTCCCAAATTTTTGGATATTTTTTTCTTTAATTAATTGCGCGCTGTAATGCAGTTTCATTTTGGAACCATCTTGTATTTTTTGTAATTTTTATATTGTGTTTTCATCAGTAAACTTGATTTTTTTTTATTTCTTTCGGTGTATCTTTAGAAAGATTACCCATAAAATTAGTTTCTGTATTTTGGTGAATATCGTACCAAGGTGGTATTTGTGCTATACTTGATATAGAATTTGTCTTTATTATGATTTTTAATTCCTGGCATGTTTCCGTCACTCTGTGAACTAGACTTCTTTTGTCTGTTCTCTGGTTATATTCCTTAATTGTTTGTGTTATTATTTGTTTAATTGGCATAGTTTCTTGTTTTTGCAGAATTTTTACCATCTGAATGCATTCTAATTGTTTTATTGTCTGTTTTATTGGCATTGTATTTGTTAAAGCTTGTAAAGCTATTATTGGGGTAGATTTAAGACATCCGGTGTCTATCCTTGTTGCTTCATTTTGTATTTTTTCTAACTTTTTTCGGTCTGTATTTTTAACTGTCCCGTATATTGTGGAACCGTATAGTATTTTTGGTTTTATGTATGTTGTAAAATCTCATTAATGTTTCCCTTTTTGCTCCCCATGATAGTGTTGTCAACTTTTTCATTAAGTGTAATCTTTTTTGAGGTAAGGTTTTAATTTTATTTATGAGGTTTCCATTTTAATTTTGGTGCAACAAATTCTAATCTTAGTATGTTACGTTTATTTGTGAATAATAATTTTTCATTATTTATGCTTATTTTTGGTGTGTTTTGAATTCTTTTATTAGTAAATCACATAAGTTTACTATTAGATATATTTATTTTCAGATCCCATCTATCAGTCCATTCTTTTATATCTTTAATTGCTTTTTTTAAGTCATCTGTTGCCTTTTGTATTTCTTTGTTTTGGGAAATTAGCGTGATGTTGTCTGCATAAATTATTTTACTAATTCCCTTTGGAAGGTTCAGATCTGACATTAATATGTTAAATAATGTTGGGCTTAGAGGTGAACCTTGAGGTACTCCCTTTGATATTTTTTTCTTTTTGGGTTCTTTTTTCTCCTTTTATTATCTGATATGTTCTGTTTTTTAGGAAATTCTTTAAGAATCTTAGAGGTGTACCTCTGATTCCTAATTTAGCAGCTTTTACTATGATTACTTCATGATTAGCTGAATCAAAAGCTTTTTCTAGGTTTAGGCAGGCTACCAATGCATATTTCTTTTCATTTAATGTTTTACTTATTACTGATTCAATTATTTGGAGTACATCTGTGGTTGATCTGTTTGGTCTGAAACCTGTCTGATCTTCATCTAATTTCCTTTGTTTTTCTAGCCACCAATTAATTCCGTAATTTATAATGTTTTTGTATATCCTTCCTAAACAAGAAATTCTACTAATGAACCTGTAAGCACTTATATCTTGTGAGTTATTTCCTGGCTTTAAGATTGGATTTATCAACACATTTTAAAATTAATTTGGATAGTTACCTTTTTGCCATAGTTTATCAATTTCTTTTAGAATTAAGTCTTGATATGTTTTCTGGTGCCTTTTTGTAAAATTTGTATGTAGTTTCATCTGGCCCGTATGTCTTTCCATTCTTGTTTTTTATTGTTCTTTTTAACTCTTCCATTGTTATTTCTTTGTTTAGATTTATAGTGTCACGCAGGTTTATTAGGTTATCTATCTCTGCTGTAGTAGTTATCACTTTCGATTCTTTTCCAATGATCTTTTTATATTCTATTTTGAATAAATCTAGTTTATCCTTTGTATTTGTTATGGGGAGATCGTTATTTATTATGGGATAACTTTGATTTGATATTTTACCAGTTTGCTTCTTTATGAAATTCCAGACTTTTTTTATGTTAGGGTTTAGAAGTCAAAGCCATTACAGAAGTTTTCCCAGGCTTTTTTCTTTTCTACTTCTATTGTTTGTCTACTTTGTATCAAGAGTTTTTTGTATTCTTTTTCATTTTCTTTATTTGTTTTTTTCCTCCATTTGTTAAAGGCTTTATTTCGTTTCTTTATTATTTCATTACAGGTTTCTTCCACCATGGTTTATTAGGTTTGTTTTGTTTATTGGAGTTTTCGAATTTGAAGCATTTTTCTCCCATTTCTTTTAGCATGCTTGCTATTATTT
>NC_051390.1:28447150-28458496 GCF_015228065.2 Penaeus monodon
GTTCCTGGGAGCCGGATGACCTTTGAAAAGAATTGTGCTGCCGTTAGATCAATTCGTGAGGCCAAGGGGAAAGGGTTTTTTTTTGTCTCCACTAGGAGGTTGAGGACCTTCGCCCACCTTGGGGCACCCAGAATGACCCTGGCGGCTTCGTTTTGGACTGTCTCCAATCGTTTTTTATATTTTCTCTTAATGCCAATCAGAGCGAGCGAGGCATAGTCTACAATGGGCCTGACAGCATGTACGTAGAATGATCTTAGTACTCTATGTCTGGCCCCTATGCGTCTTCCACTCATTGCTCTCAATAACCCTCTCCTTCCTTGCGGAAGGAGAAGGTCTGGTCTATCCTTACCCCAAGGTAGAGGTAGTCCTGAACCCACTCCAAGTCCATTCCCTGGATTTTCAGACTTGTGCCTTGAACTCTCTGTCTCAGAGCCATGGCTTTGGATTTGGGCTACAGAGATCTTTAGTCTTGTCCTGCAACACTCCTCAGATCCCAAAGCCCCAGAAAACCTGGGCTTTGTTTAGGCAGTGTGGTCCAGTGGAGATGATAGCAAGATCGTCTGCATAGGAGATGATCTTGCACCCCACTGGGAGGTTTATGTTGAGGATACAGGACATTAATGTGTTAAAAAGGGCTGGACTGAGAACCCCACCCGGTGGCGTTCCATTTTCTAGTGGCATGTGCTGTGATAGGTGACCTTGGAATTTGACTCTGGCTGTTCTATTGGTAAAGTAGTCACCTATCCAAGCCAAGAGCTTACCTCTGATTCCTTTTTGGATCAGGCTCTCCTGAATGGCAAGGGACTTCCCATTCAAAAGCCTTCTCCAGGTAAAGGGAATACTACCACAGATGTGCCCGTGTTTATTGTGCTCAAGAGCGTGGCTCTGCTGTGCACTGTGGCTCATGCCCCCTGGTGAACCCTGGAGTGTTCGTGTGGGGGTCCCATTTTCCATGGGAGCCGGTTCAGTACCATCCTCTCGGCAGTCTTGGCCAGATAGCTGAGGAAGAGATGGGGCGGTACTTCCCCGGCTCCTTTGGTTTTAGAGATGGGAATATGGTAGCCCTCTTCCAGCTCTGGGGTAGAGTGGAAGGTTCCCAGGGCTTGTTGATGAGTTGCAGGAATGCAGCTCACCTACCAGTCCCAGGCGGGAGATGAGGGGTACGAGATCCTGTCAGCGCCCGGGGCTGTGTTGCAACTGGCCTTATATGCATCTCTTAGTTTCCCCCAGAGAAAAAATAACGTCTGAGTTATCGGGTTCGGCTGCCCTTTCTCTGATGTGAGCAAATCTGTCTGGTTTGTAGGGCGTTCTTTTCTTGCCCTCATTCGGCTGGCAGGCTGTCACTACTCGTTCTCGCAGAGAACTCTTGCGCCAGTTTTGTTGGCCTCTGACTGGGGGTCGTGGTGCGTGCATCTCGGGGCTGAGCGGCTGGTGGCTTGCTTGACCCGTTGCCATAGCTCTGAGAGGGGGGTACGGTGATTGAAGGACTCACACCATTCCAGCCACTTTTCCTGCCTGACTCTGCTGGCAGTTTCCTTGGCGTCCCTGAACGCACCCTTAGGAGGGCTAGGTTTTTCGGGGGTTCTTTTGCCTTCGGAAATGTTTTTCGGCACATATTTCCCTGTGTTGACCTCCCTAATCTCGTCATTGGAAATAACAGGCGTCCTTGTGACTCCTGGACCCAGGCCGAGTTTTTGGGTATTGGGCAGTGAGGCTGCCCCATCAATGGCATTTACAAGTCTGGCTTGTAGCACTTCCACATTTTCGCTATGTGTGGGTTCATTGCTTCTCAGACAGCGGGCCAAGGCGCTCTGGAACGCCTGCCAGTTGGCCTTGTCTGTTTTCCATCTTGGATTCGGTCGTGCTATTTCGGCTGGGCCCACTATCCATGAGGGTTGTTATGGTGCCATAATGGTCACTAGTGACGGTCACATCGACACGCCAGCCAATTCTCTCCACCAGAGTCGCAGTGGCCAGGGTGAAGTCTAGGACCCCTCCTCTGACATGCGTTGGCTCCTGGCTGTTGAGGAGAGCGATCTCGGGGAATGTCTCAAGCACGTTGGCTATGTGACGGCCAGCCACATCCGGTGCCCTGCAGGGAGCCAGGATGGGGTGGTGTGCATTGAAGTCTCCCCCTATGATCACTCGGTCGTGTGCTGCGGAAGCACATACCTGGCTGATGTCTAAGCTACTACAGTGTGGCCGGCTGTACACACTGTACAATTTCAGGGGTCCCACAGCCAGTTGAATCTCGACGGCAAGAGATTCAACATCTCCACAGTGTGGTGCATCGGCTATTGTGGAGCAGGGAATTGTTGCTTTGACTAGGGTGATCAGGCCTCTTTTGCCATCGGAACGTGGCAGTGCGTAGACGTGATACCCGGAGAAGCGAACAGCTTCCGCTGATAATGTCTCCTGGAGCATGACGATGTCAATGCTCCTTGATCGCACTATTGCGTGGAGGATGGCACTTCTTGAGGAGAAGCCACAGATGTTCCACTACAGAATACATGCAATTAGCATGACAATTATTTAACCAAGCTTGTTCATGGTGGCAAAGGAAGGTATTGGTGTAACAAGGGCCAAGTGGTGATCTCATTGCTACACTGTCTATTTGCGTGCAAATAGAGTCATTAAAGGTAAACACTGAACTGTGAGCAGCTATATCCAATAGTTTTCTTGTAAATTGTCTTGTTCAGACCATACAAGTTTAAGAGTGATAAGGCAGTTTTGTTTATAATTATATCAGTGGTTTCTTTGAGAGGAACATTAGTAAATAATGATTCTATATCAAAACTTGCCATATTGACAAGTCGTAGTGGTTTAAGGGTGCTGATTTCTTTGATGAAAAGAAGGAGTTTTCAATAGCATACTCATTTGTAGTTAATGGGGTGATCTTAACTAAGAATTTAACAACATTATAATTAAAGGTTCCAATAGCAGAAATTATGGAGCGTAGTGATTGACCAATTTCATGGATTTTGGGAAGGCCATATAAGAAACCAGGTTTGGAGCCAGATGTAGTTAAAAGGTTGTAAGTGATTTTGCTGATAGATGTTCTTATCGAGCGTAAAAGTCTGTTTAATTTGTTTTCTAATTTCAGAAGATTAGTGGTGTCAGACATAATTGGCTTAAATTTGGAGGTGTCGTTAACTATAGTTTTAAGCTTATTGTGGTAGTCATTTTTGTTTAGGATAACAACTCCACGACCCTTATCTGGTTTGGTGATGACGATGTTATTATCATCTTTTAAGGTTTTTAAGGCTTTAAGGAAGGGGTGTGGATCATGGTTGCTCTTGTTATGCTGGTTGAATTTCTTATAAGTGTCGTGTGCCACAGTAGAAATGCTGTTGGTGATATGATTCCACCTTTCTTGATAAATCTCACAGTTCTTTATAGTGTGACATAATTTTTCAAAACAAAGAAAAAATTGATCATGGGAAATGGTACTGGGTGGCATACAATAATCCAAACCTAAAGAAAGGGCTTCGTTTTGTTCATCTGATAATATTCTATCAGAAAAGTTGAAAATAACCTTAGTCTTGTCCACCTTTTTGTTTAGGTCAATTCCTAGTTTTGCTAGCTTCTTATTATGTATGAGATCAATGTTACATAATTTCTTATTTATATTTTTGCCAATGATAGATAACAAGCATTTGTAATCGAAAAGAGAAACAGAGGAATGATATGTCCTGGTAGTTTGGAATGTGGGGCAATACACTCTAAATTTAATAAAATCAGTTCCATAAAATTTACATATTTCAAGGAATTTCAAGTCCTTTTCCACCCTCTTGGAATGAGAAGAATTCTTTTCAATCTTCCTGTAGAGGTCCAGGGTATTCTTGCCGTACTTCTTTAGTATGTAATGGGTTATAGAGGAGTCCCGTGGGAAACGAATTCGTATCAGGAATAGGAAAACCAACACGGCTGAGAAGAACTTCATTATGCAATTGCAAACGTTTGCAATTGCATAATGAAGTTCATCAGGAATCTTGCTGAGGAGGTTGAAGGCCATTTCTTGGTGAATGACCTTTGCTCTGGCTGCCAAACCCTGAGAAAGCTGAACTCTAAGCCCCCCTCGCAGATGACTGCAGTCCACTCAGTGGATGAACAGATCATCTCAAATCATGTTGGGGTTCGTGAATGTTGAGCTGAGTATTTTGAGCAGTTGTACCAGGTAGACCCTCCAACAGTTAGCTTGGATGCAAGTGGTATCTCAATACCTGTGCTGGACCTACCCATCAGTGAGGAACCTCCTACCCTAATGGAAATTAGGATGGTGATTTCCAAGATAATGTGTGGGAAAGCTGCAGGCATATGGTATACCCCTGATGAAATGCTAAAGGCTGGGAGTGAACCTATGGCTTGGGGCTTGCATGCAGTCTTGACTGCCATCTGGCAGTTTGGTACTATTCACCCCTGCTAAGGGCTGCTGTCATAACTCACTGGAAGGGGAAAGGTGATCATTGGGACTGTAACAACTACCATGGCATGACTGCTCAGCATACCAGGCAAAGTTTTCACTCACATTCTTTTGAAACAGATCCCCAACCACCTACTAAGGCACCAGAGACCAGACCAGTCTGGATTCACTCCTGGCAAGTCCACAATAGACTGTATCCTAGCACTTCGATGTTGCTTGAAGCCTACATCGACCTCAAGAAGGTGTTTGACTTCGTGCATCGAGAATTGCTATGGGAGATTCTGAGACTCGGAGAAATTCCATCACAGACTATTAGCCTAATTGCAAGCCTATTTTCTGAAAATACTGTCAAGAGCAGTAGTGTCAAACTTCTCTGTTAATTCAGGGGTGAGGCAAGGCAGTGTTCTTGCACCATCACTTTTCAACACCTGCATGGACTGGATAATGAACAGAGCTTCTACCCAAAGTCAGTGTGGAGCAACACTGGGTAATATCAAGGCCTCAGGCCTTGACTTTGCCGATGTAGTCGCTATCCCATCTGAGTCCCTGGAGTCACTAGTGGTGGCTCTTGATGCATTTAGCAATGAGGCGAAGCCCTTGGACCTAGAGGTCTCCTGGTCCAAGACCAAGATTCAGGAAGATGGATTGGTCTGGCAGCAGGATTCATGAACTCAATCAGCAAGATCATTTGTAGATGTTGATACCTATGCAGAAGGACCAAGCTACATGTCTTCAATGCCTTGATACTGCCAGTTTTGCTCCATGGAAGCGAATCCTAGACGCCATCTAGTGCCTGGAGTCTCGTCTTGATGGCTTTTGTAACAAGTGTTTTTGCCGGATCATGGGGTACAGTTGGCAGAACCATGTGTTCAACCGACGGCTGCACCATAAGACTGGCATGGAATATGTTACTTGCATAATCTGGGATCGCCAACTCCGCATATATGGGCACCTAGCTCGTTTCCCTGTGGATGACCATACCCATTAGGTTGTTTCTTTGCGAGACAATCCTGGGGGCAGGAGGCACGTGGGACGACCTAGGAGGTCATGACTTGGGCAGCTTGACAAGACCTGTTAGGAGGAGTTAGAGATGGGCCGGGGAGCCTCGTCATGAGGGAAGCAAAGAGTGGATGCAGCCATGTGCCATGATGATGACATGTATATATGTATATTTACATATATGTATATGTATATATACATATATGTATATGTATATATATACATATATGTATATATACATATATGTATATGTATATATATGCAAAGGCACATATACATATGTGTGTGCGTGTGTGTGTGTATGTGCTTATATATAGATAGATACACACGTATATACCTAAACATATATGTATATACGTTTGTTATATATGTGTATATATACATGTTTATATAATATATACATATGTATATATACACATCTATGTATACATACATGTATACATATATATACATAAGTTTATATATATATACATCTATGCATACATGTACATATATATATATATATATATATATATATATATATATATATATATATATATGTATATATATATTTTTATGTATGTATAATGTACATATATATGCATATATATATATTATATATATATATATATATATATATATATATATATATACACATATATATATATATGCAGTTCCTTGGCCAAGGAACTTCATCTTGATTGCCTATTTAGCCACTGGCTGGGCAAGCCAGCCCAATTCAGTGCTGGTCCCAAGCCCGGATAAATAGAGAGAATGATTACCTGAAAGGTAATACCGGCATTCTCCGTGGAAAAGGAACTGGGGACCCTCCCACGTACTCACTCCAAGATCATCACAACATGAAAACTACAATTAAGTATCATGCTGTGACCACGGCGGCTCAAACATGAACCTACCGTAAAAAAAAAAAAAAAAAAAAAAAAAAAAAAATATATATATATATATATATATATATATATATATATATATATATATATGTGTGTGTGGTGTGTGTGTGTGGTGTGTGTGTGTGTGTGTACATATATTTATGTATATATGTGTCTGTACAGTCGCTAAAAAAATTATCTTTACTTGGGAGTAGATGAAACCGAAAAGATCGTTAAGAGTTGATTTGGATATGTTGGTACTTTTTGTTTTCAAAGCTCGGAACACATGAAGCTCCATAATGTGTTTGAATAGTGTTTCGGAGTTGATATGGCTAGGCCTGGTATCATGCCAATATCAGCAATGGAGACCTTATAGACCATTTCCATCATAATTATGCCTTACTATCTTGAGGGACTATCAAGAGACGAAATATCAAGATTAGGTATTTCGAATCCAACCGTGTCGCTGTAGATCCAGTGAGATCAAGCAACTGGATCCATCAGAGACAAGGCCAGAAGTGTGCACCCTATGTGCACGACAGAGGAAGATGATAAAGTAAATGTCAATCAAAACTATAATTCAATGTACTATACTAAAGAAAATAGGAAGCTTGCATTGAAGTGAATGAATATCATGAGCTAATGAAAACCATTTGATACTCAGTGGCAACACCACTTACATCTGAGTTGAGAAGGGGGCTTGCAGATAGTTGCCTCGTCCCCTTACTGTGAGAAATTTTATTCCTAGTTGTTTATTTTCATTATTATTTTTTAACACAAAGGATGGTGTTACGTAACTTTCGTTCATTAACAATGACACCGGTTGTTACAGAACCGGGCGCATAACAGAACCCAATCTAAGTTAATATATTTTGGTGTCAAGTGTAATAATTTATAAATATCCTTGTGTTTCTTTTAATTCTATGTCCACATTCCGCTCGTATGTGCATATATTCTTGTGTGTTACTGCTGCCGTGATCACTTCTTAATTATTGTTAATTACATATACTCATACTTGTTATATGTTAGCTCTGTTATTCATTAAGAGTCAAATAATTAATTCATATGCGAGCTCTTCTGTTCTAGCCTTGTTACATTTACTAATCAACAATCACTCAACAATATGCTCTGCTTGTATATCTTCCGTGTTACAATCATCTCTATTAGATATTATATTATTTCCTTTTAGCTTCCCTTTTTATAGTACTGCCAGTTTTAAAGTAATATACTGTAAGTATGCAAAGGTAGGGAGTATAAAGCCAATTTATAATTAATTTGTATTTATACCAATCACCGGATAACAAAACTGTATGAAAATCACCTCAACCGCAAACATATATGAATATTACACAACAGAAAGAACATTATATTCAAATAAACCTATACTGCAATACAGGATGACAATAAGGTCAACTTACAAACATAAAATGTAAATTATCGTAACCACAACCCGGCTCCGCCGACCACCGACCAGCCATAGTCACCTCCTTCCACAAGTCCGTCCAAGGTCGTTCTCCTCCTCCCTCGCCCTTACTCCCCATACAACCCATTCTGAGTCGACCAGACCGAAGCCCGAACCCGAACAAACCCCCATGTCTCGTCCACGTATTCCCGAGTCCCGTTCGTCCGTCGCAGTCGGAGTAAAGCAGCGTCAGGTCATACAGAGGTCATGCAATTAGTTGACGGTCGTACACAGGTCGATGGTCGATGGGCAGCCATGTAATAATGGGAACCCCTTTTGGTCTGCTAGCAACAGCACACAGACTAAGAAATTGCCGGGCAGTTTCTGTAGATGCACAGTAGCGGTGTCTAGGAGTTCTACGGGGTATGCCTACATGGAAATTTAGGACGAGATGTTTCTACCATTGGTGAAGGCCATGGTATTAACCGATTTGGAGCCGATTTACCTCGTCCAGGACAACAGCCCTATCCACAAGTGCAGTGTCATGAAAGTGTGATTTCGGCAACACCGCGAGATTACGCTGTGCCACATCCACCTATATAGCCAGTCTTATTGAGAATGTTTGGGCAGCCACAACCAAATCCAAGATGGAAAACAGACAAGGCTGACTGGTAAGCCTTTCAGAATGCCTTGGCCCACTGTCTAAAATGCAATGAACCCCCATAGAGTGAAAACGTGGAAGTGCTTGAAGCCAGACTTATCAGTGCCATAAACCAAGCAGCCTCACAAACTATACCTGAAACTTGGCCGTGGTCCAGGAGTTATAAAGACACCTAGTACTTTAATGACAAGATTAAGTAAGTCATCGATAGAGTGAACATGTGCAGTAAACAATTCCGAAGGCAAAGAACCCCTGACAACCTAGCCCTCCTAAGGGAAGCAGTCAGGGATGCCAAGGAAACCGCAATAAGAGTCCTTTGATCATTGAACCACCTTACAGAACTGTGGCAATAGGTCAGGCGAGCTACTAGCCACTCAGCACTAAGGTGCACACACCACGACCCTCAATCAGAAGCAAACAGACTGGTGCATAAGTTCTCTGCAAGAACAAGCAGCAACAATCTGCCAGCGGAACCGAGGGCAAACCAAGAACGCCTACCAGGCAGACTTGCTCATATCAGAGAAAGGGAAAGCTAAAAACCAATGTCAGATGTTATCTTCTCTCTGAGGGAACTAAAAAAAACTAAAAAAAACATTCTGCACAGCCGGGTTCTGTGGGATTTTGTCCCCCATATTTCCCCCCTAGGGGGAGGTGAGCTTGTTTCCTGCAACTCATCATAAGTCCTGGAAAATTCCACTTACCCCAAAATTGAAGAGGGTTATAGTTCCCATCCAAAACCAAAGACCCGGGGAAATACCCCCCCATCTTTTCCCCCAGATGTCGGGGCAAGACAGCTAGAGAATGGGAATAGGCCCCCCACATGAACATCTCCATTTCACTGGAAAATGGGAGCCCCCACATGAAATCCCCATGGGTTCAAAGGGGGCATGAGCATTCTGTGGTGTTTTCCCTAGCCCTGGAAAAGATTTTTGAATTAGCAAGCCCTTTTGTATTCAGGGGGCCCTGACCCAAGGGGAATCAGAGGAAAGTTTTGGTTTGGATAGGTGACTATTTCAGGAACAAAAACACCCAAAAGTTAGATTCCAAGGTCACCTTCACAGCACAGCCAGTAAAAAAGGGAAAACACCTTGGGTGGGCCTCGTCCAGCCTTTTCAATGCCCTCATGCCCTGCTCCCCAAAATACACCTCTATTGGGGTTTCAAGCTCATATCTATGAGACGATTCACAGTCATTTCCCCCCTGGACCACACGCCTTTGTAAGCCCGCGCTGTCCTTGTATTGAGGGGTGTGTAGGACAGGAATCTCCGCGCCAACCCGAATCCATAGCTGAGACAAAAGGTCAAAGGCACAAGTCTGAGAATCCCGGGAAATTTCTTAGAGTAGGGCAGGGTCTTCCAATCTTTGGGGGGGTCCCCCGCACTTGGTGACAGAACCAAAAAAAGCATGTCTGTATGAGGCAATGATGGGAGTACATAGGAGCTAGACAAAAATATAAAATCATTCTATGTACATGTCATCCGTCCCCCTTTTGGGGTATGCTTCTATCCCCCTGATTGCCGCAAAGCCAAAATTAAGAAAAATTTTGGGGAACGTTCAAAATTTAAATGCCAGGATATTTGGGTGGAAAAGGCCCCAACCTTCCATGGGGGAAAAACCTTCTCCCCCTGGACTAAACGAATGATCTAAGGGAGCCCCGTTCCTTCTAGGTCATCCCACCCACCCAGAAACACAAAATGAGACACTAATACTCAGAGCCTAGAAAGACCACGAGTGTTGGAATAATCCTTGTGCCCACCCAGCCAGGGTTTTGATACGCTATCAGTCAACGAAAAACTACTTGCCAAGGAAGACATTATACGTACTGTTTCGATTTTCATCAAAAATTTTGACTTCGTTTTCTATAGATACTCCGCGCGCGCACACGCAGCACACACGCAGCACGCACGCACGCACGCACGCACGCACGCACGCAACCACACACACCAACACACACAAACACACCACACACACACACACACACACACACACACACCACAACACAAACACACACACACACGCACGTTCGCAGTCACTAGTTTTTTCTTCATTTTAAAATTTTCTATGTTTAAAAAAAATTAAGGTAGCTGTTTTTTTTTTTCCCGAATTAGTGTTTTTGGTGTTTGGTTTAGTGAAAAAAAAACTGCACTTCATTTTCGTTTAACTTACTAGAGGTGCAGCACGAAAAACCTTTTGCATGTTTCATCAAATCGAAGAGTTTATCTGCACAGTGCCACACACAGATTTTTTTTTCTTAATAGCAGAAGCTTTTCATGTTTAAGAAATATGGCTATAATTTATACTTGCTGTGTTGAAAGAAGGGGGAAATGCCGCCTCACTTCCATTAGGTTGCCCTTTCGATAAACAAAAAAATTCCAGGAAAACGATTTTAAAAAATTCCACCCCAAAGTCCATGATAAAAACTCACATCCGACGGGCATGGCATGTAGACATGACATTCACGTAAATTTACTTTTTAAAATTTCATTACAATAGATGGCAATTTGACTAAGCACCCAAGAGCCAGTTACAATACGCGTTGGCCTGTTTACCTTTTTCTTGATTTTTGAAAAATTTACGTTACTTTTATGCTGTACTAAGGTCTATAAATTAAAGTAAAAATTTTAATGTCATGATAAAAAAAAACCATCGATACCCTAACATTGTAAAATATATATATTATATATAATATATATATATAATATATTAATATATATATATTAAAATTTTAAAAATATACTTTTTTTTTTTTTTATTCCCGCCATTTCAAAGGGAAAGGGAAATCAGTAAGTATAAAACTGCTAATTGATCCTTTTTTGGGGGTAAGCACTAGCAGAGCCATCTAAGCAGAGACATTTAAAAACCCCAAACAACACACACACAACACACAATAATAAAATAATAAAAATAGCACAGCATTTTCCCAGGGCTTTAATGGTCTACATGTTTGTTATAATTATTTGGAAAAAAAAAAAAAAACAAAAAGTAAAACGGTTTT
>NC_051390.1:28458596-28486096 GCF_015228065.2 Penaeus monodon
GCATAATCTGGGATGAGAGATGGGAGCCTACCATAGGTTGTTTCTTTGGAGACAATCTGGGGGCAGGAGCACGTGGACGACCAGGGTCATGACTTGGCAGTTGACAGACTGTTAGGAGGATTAGAGATGGGCCGGGAGCCTCGTCATAGGAAGCAAGATGGATGCGCCAGTGCCATGATGATGACATGTATATATGTATATTTACATATATGTATATGTATATATACATATATGTATATGTATATATATACATATATGTATATATACATATATGTATATGTATATATATGCAAAGGCACATATACATATGTGTGTGCGTGTGTGTGTGTATGTGCTTATATATAGATAGATACACACGTATATACCTAAACATATATGTATATACGTTTGTTATATATGTGTATATATACATGTTTATATAATATATACATATGTATATATACACATCTATGTTATACATACATGTATACATATATATACATAAGTTTATATATATATACATCTATGCATACATGTACATATATATATATATATATATATATATATATATATATATATATATATATATATATGCATATATATATTTTTATGTATGTATAATGTACATATATATGCATATATATATATATATATATATATATATATATTACATATATATATATATATATATATATATATATATATATATATATATATACACATATATATATATATGCAGTTCCTTGGCCAAGGAACTTCATCTTGATTGCCTATTTAGCCACTGGCTGGGCAAGCCAGCCCAATTCAGTGCTGGTCCCAAGCCCGGATAAATAGAGAGAATGATTACCTGAAAGGTAATACCGGCATTCTCCGTGGAAAGGAACTGGGGACCCTACCACGTACTCACTCCAAGATCATCACAACATGAAAACTACAATTAAGTATCATGCTGTGACCACGGCGGCTCAAACATGAACCTACCGTAAAAAAAAAAAAAAAAAAAAAAAAAAAAAAAAATATATATATATATATATATATATATATATATATATATATATATATATGTGTGTGTGTGTGTGTGTGTGTGTGTGTGTGTGTGTGTGTACATATATTTATGTATATATGTGTCTGTACAGTCGCTAAAAAAATTATCTTTACTTGGGAGTAGATGAAACCGAAAAGATCGTTAAGAGTTGATTTGGATATGTTGGTACTTTTTGTTTTCAAAGCTCGGAACACATGAAGCTCCATAATGTGTTTGAATAGTGTTTCGGAGTTGATATGGCAAGTACCTCGTATCATGCCAATATTAGCAATGGAGACCTTATAGACCATTTCCATCATAATTATGCCTTACTATCTTGAGGGACTATCAAGAGACGAAATATCAAGATTAGGTATTTCGAATCCAACCGTGTCGCTGTAGATCCAGTGAGATCAAGCAACTGGATCCATCAGAGACAAGGCCAGAAGTGTGCACCCTATGTGCACGACAGAGGAAGATGATAAAGTAAATGTCAATCAAAACTATAATTCAATGTACTATACTAAAGAAAATAGGAAGCTTGCATTGAAGTGAATGAATATCATGAGCTAATGAAAACCATTTGATACTCAGTGGCAACACCACTTACATCTGAGTTGAGAAGGGGGCTTGCAGATAGTTGCCTCGTCCCCTTACTGTGAGAAATTTTATTCCTAGTTGTTTATTTTCATTATTATTTTTTAACACAAAGGATGGTGTTACGTAACTTTCGTTCATTAACAATGACACCGGTTGTTACAGAACCGGGCGCATAACAGAACCCAATCTAAGTTAATATATTTTGGTGTCAAGTGTAATAATTTATAAATATCCTTGTGTTTCTTTTAATTCTATGTCCACATTCCGCTCGTATGTGCATATATTCTTGTGTGTTACTGCTGCCGTGATCACTTCTTAATTATTGTTAATTACATATACTCATACTTGTTATATGTTAGCTCTGTTATTCATTAAGAGTCAAATAATTAATTCATATGCGAGCTCTTCTGTTCTAGCCTTGTTACATTTACTAATCAACAATCACTCAACAATATGCTCTGCTTGTATATCTTCCGTGTTACAATCATCTCTATTAGATATATATTATTTCCTTT
Source organism: Penaeus monodon (assembly GCF_015228065.2). NCBI lineage: Eukaryota > Metazoa > Arthropoda > Malacostraca > Decapoda > Penaeidae > Penaeus > Penaeus monodon. The sequence continues at coordinate 28,460,715 of NC_051390.1, forward strand.
AGCTTCCCTTTTTATAGTACTGCCAGTTTTAAAGTAATATACTGTAAGTATGCAAAGGTAGGGAGTATAAAGCCAATTTATAATTAATTTGTATTTATACCAATCACCGGATAACAAAACTGTATGAAAATCACCTCAACCGCAAAACATATATGAATATTACACAACAGAAAGAACATTATATTCAAATAAACCTATACTGCAATACAGGATGACAATAAGTCAACTTACAAATATAAAAAGTAAATTATCATGACCACAACCAGGCTTCGCCTATCATCGACCAGCCATAGTCAACTCCTTCCACAAGTGAAGATCGTTCTCTTCTTCCTTCCTCACCCTTACTCCCATGCAACCCATTCTGAGTCGACCAGTCCGAAACCCGAGCCGAACAAACCCCCATGTCTCGTCCACGTATTCCCGAGTCCCGTTCGTCCGTCGCAGTCGGAGTAAAGCAGCGTCAGGTCATACAGAGGTCATGCAATTAGTTGACGGTCGTACACAGGTCGATGGTCGATGGGCGCCATGTAATAATGGGAAACCCTTTTGGTCTGCTAGCAACAGCACACAGACTAAGAAATTGCCGGGCAGTTCTGTAGATGCACAGTAGCGGTGTCTAGGAGTTCTACGGGGTATGCCTACATGGAAATTTAGGACGAGATGTTTCTACCATTGGTGAAGGCCATGGTATTAACCGATTTGGAGCCGATTTACCTCGTCCAGGACAACAGCCCTATCCACAAGTGCAGTGTCATGAAAGTGTGATTTCGGCAACACCGCGAGATTACGCTGTGCCACATCCACCTATATAGCCAGTCTTATTGAGAATGTTTGGGCAGCCACAACCAAATCCAAGATGGAAAACAGACAAGGCTGACTGGTAAGCCTTTCAGAATGCCTTGGCCCACTGTCTAAAATGCAATGAACCCCCATAGAGTGAAAACGTGGAAGTGCTTGAAGCCAGACTTATCAGTGCCATAAACCAAGCAGCCTCACAAACTATACCTGAAACTTGGCCGTGGTCCAGGAGTTATAAAGACACCTAGTACTTTAATGACAAGATTAAGTAAGTCATCGATAGAGTGAACATGTGCAGTAAACAATTCCGAAGGCAAAGAACCCCTGACAACCTAGCCCTCCTAAGGGAAGCAGTCAGGGATGCCAAGGAAACCGCAATAAGAGTCCTTTGATCATTGAACCACCTTACAGAACTGTGGCAATAGGTCAGGCGAGCTACTAGCCACTCAGCACTAAGGTGCACACACCACGACCCTCAATCAGAAGCAAACAGACTGGTGCATAAGTTCTCTGCAAGAACAAGCAGCAACAATCTGCCAGCGGAACCGAGGGCAAACCAAGAACGCCTACCAGGCAGACTTGCTCATATCAGAGAAAGGGTAGCTGAACCCAATAGCTCAGATGTTATCTTCTCTCTGAGGGAACTAAGAAAAACCTACAAAAACATTTCTTGCACAGCCCGGGTTCTGATGGGATCTTGTACCCCATCATTTCCCACCTAGGACTGGCAGGTGAGCTTGCATTCCTGCAACTCATCATCAAGTCCTGGAAAACTTCCACTCTACCCCAGAACTTGAAGAGGGCTATCATAGTTCCCATCCCAAAACCAAAGGAGCCAGGGAAATACCGCCCCATCTCTCTCCTCAGATGTCTGGGCAAGACAGCTGAGAGAATGGGAAATAGGACCCCCACATGAACATCTCCATTTCACTGGAAAATGGGAGACCCACATGAACATCTCCATGGGTTCATAAGGGGCATGAGCACTTCTGTGGTAGTATTCCTAGACCTGGAGAAGATTTTTGAATTAGCAAGTCCTCTTGCTATTCAGGAGAGCCTGATCCAGAGGGGAATCAGAGGAAAGCTCTTGGCTTGGATAGGTGACTATTTCAGGAACAGAACAGCCAAAGTTAGATTCCAAGGTCACCTCTCACAGCACATGCCAGTAGAAAATGGAACACCTTAGGGTGGGGTCCTCAGTCCAGCCTTTTCAATGCCGTCATGCCCTGCATCCTCAACATACACCTCTCATTGGGGTGCAAGCTCATATCCTATGCAGACGATTTCACAGTCATTTCCACTGGACCACACTGCCTTAGTAAAGCCCAGCGCTGTCCTTGTATCTGAGGAGTGCTGTAGGACAGGATCTCCGCAGCCAAATCAGAATCCATAGCTGAGACAAAATGTTCAAGGCACAAGTCTGAGAATCCAGGGAATTGACTTAGAGTAGGTCAGGGTCTTCCAATACTTTGGGAGGTCCTGCACTTGGTTGACAGAACCAAAGCAAAGCATGTCTGTCATGAGAGCAATGACTGGGAGATACATAGGAGCTAGACATAAAATATTAAGATCATTCTATGTACATGTCATCCGTCCCATTATGGACTATGCTTCTATCCCCCTGATTGCCGCAAAGCCAAAATTAAGAGAAAATTTGGAGAACGTTCAAAATTAAGCTGCCAGGATCATTCTGGGTGGACAAAGGCCCTCAACCTTCTCATGGAGGCAAACCTTCTCCCCCTGGACTCACGAATTGATCTAATGGCAGCTCAGTTCCTTTCTAAGGTCATCCAGCCACCCAGAAACACAAACATGAGACACTAAATACTCAGACGCCTAGAACAAGACCACGAGCTGTTTGCGAATAACTCCTTGCTGTCTCACACAGCCAGGGTGTTGATACGCTATCAGCTCAACGAACAACTACTTGCCAAGGCAAGACATTATACGTACTGTTTCGATATTCATCACCAAATATTGACTTCGTATTTCTATAGATACTCCGCGCGCGCACACGCACGCACACACGCACGCACGCACGCACGCACGCACGCACGCACGCACACACACACACACACACACACACACACACACACACACACACACACACACACACACACACACACACACACACACACACACACACACACACACGCACGTTCGCACGTCACTAGATTTTTCATTCATATTAATTAATGTTCTATGATTAAAAAAATTAAGGTAGCATGTTTTTTGTTTACAGAATTAGTGTTTTTGGTGTTTGGTTCTAGTGAAAAAGAAACTGTCACTTCATTTGTTCGATTAACTACTACTAGATGGTGCAGCTACGAGAACCATTTGCAGTGTTATCATCAAATCTGAAGATGTTTATCTGACACAGCTGCCACACACAGATTTTTTTTTTTCTTATATAGCATGAAGCATTTTCATGTTTCAAGAAATATGCTGCTATAATTGATACTTGCTGTGTTGAAAGAAGGGGGAAATGCCGCCTCACTTCCATTAGGTGTTGCCATTTCGATAAACAAACAATTCCAGGAAATCGCATTTGAAAAATATCCCACCACAAAGTCCATGATAATTAACTCACATCCGACGGGCATGGCATGTATGTACATGACATGTCCACTGTAAATTTACTTTATTAATTATCATTACACATAGATGGCTACATTTGTACTAAGTCACCAATGAGCCAGTTACGAATACTGCCTGTCTGGCCTGTTTACCTTTTTCCTTGATTTTCGAAAATATTTTACGTTATCTTATACTGCTGTTACTAAGGTCTATAATATTAAAGTAATTATAATGTCTATGATAAAAAATAACACCATCGATATCCATAACATTAGTAAAAATTATATATATTATATATATAGATATATATATATATATATATATATATATATAATATACCATAAACATATACTTTTTTTTTTCTTTATTTCCCGCCATTTCAAGGAAAGGTGAAATCAGGTAAGGTCATAAGATCTGCTAATTGACTCCTTTGTGGCTAAGCACTAGCAGAGCCATCTATATGCAGAGACATTTCACACACAAACACACACACACACACACACACAATAATAATAATAATAAAAATAGCACAGCATTTACCCAGCGGCATTGAATTGGTGCTACATGTTTTGTTATAACTTATTTGAAGAAAACAAAAGGTCAAATGGCTTATGTAGTTTCCATAAATAGACACTAATATACTTGTTAGTAATATTTATTCTACCAATGACTCCCTTTGTAGTGAACGCGGGAACGAGCGCAGCGCCGTAACGCCTGTTAAGACATTGAATAACAATTCGCGTATGCAAACGAGCCCGCACTGTCTTAGAAGTGGCGGGTATTGCCCGTATATATACCCCTCGTTCTGCCAAGACAAAGCAGAGAGGGAGAGAGAACGAGGAGAACGCAACCAGGCTTCCACTGGGGGGTAGAGGACGAATACTGATTCACTCTCTTAGTTATTGCTGTTAAGTTGATACCAAAAGTTAAGAGCCTTTGATCCCTTCAGGACAACAATTTTGAGCAAAAGGGGTCGGACCTGGTCCGATGCCCAGTATGGATGCTACCCCGGCTACCCCTTCTCCTCCTCAAGGAGGAGGGGCGACTCATGACCACTCCTTGACAAACTCGACCCTGAACAACGGAACCCCCACGAACGACAAAACGAGAAGACCACTTTTCAAAATCCCTACCGAGAATGCAAGGTTCGCGAATGTAAAATGCGTGAATGAAAATCAATCGCTTTTGAACGTGAACCCCTTTATCATCAAAAAGGTCCTTGATGGTCAAGTGGACGGCGATTTTGATTTTGTCAAAAAATTGCGAGATGGAAGCCTCCTTGTTAAAGTACAATACAACTCCCAGATTAAGGATTTACTTATGCTGACGCAAATTCATGATCTTCGAGTTAAAGTAACTATTCCTATTGGCCCAAATACCTGTAAGGGAGTAATCTTTCACAGGGATTTGAGGACGATGGAAGAAAGTGAAATTCTTGAGAGCATGAAGGACCAAGACGTAGTGGACGTTCATTGTATGACCAAGAAGGACGGAATGTGCGAACGAAAACTGGACTGTGTTTTTTGACCTTTGCTTTGAATAAAATTCCAGAATATGTAAATGTCGGTTATGAACGTGTTCAAGTAAGACCTTATGTCCAAAAGCCAATGCATTGTAATAGATGCCAAAAATTCGGACACGCCTCATTAAGATGCATTGATAAAGATTCAAATAAATTTGTTTGCCGTAAATGTGCTGAAGCCCATGACACCATCACTTGTACTAGCCAAATCTCCAAATGTGCTAATTGTGGAGGTCCCCATCAGTCAGGATCTGCTAAGTGCAACATCCTGAAGAAGGAGACTGAGACATTAGCATATATGAGGAAGCATGAAGTTAGTTATACTGAAGCTAAGAGGAAAGTGGAAAGTTTGACACACAAACCTGATACTTCCGATGCCGAAGCAGTAACTAACATCACCCCTAGTGCCAGTAATGTCAGTCAACAGCTTGCAGCCAAGGATAAAGAAATTGCCGAACTGAAACAAACCGTTAAAGAATTAAATATTAAAGTTTATCATTTGACTAAATTGGTCGATCAAATGGCTGCATCAACCCAGCATAAAAATCCTAAGGAGGCTGATACCGAATCACAGTCCAGAGCGCACCTTCCCGTCCGGGCTACTCCTGTGAGGACTTCGTCTGGCTCGCGATCGGCTTCTCGTGAGAGAAGCAGATCGCAATCTGTCAGTCGTCTCCCTCGCCAGGAGGTGCAGGACATGGAGGCTTCTGTCTCCAAACCATCCCGAGAGAGGTCCCCGGGAAGCGAGGGAGAGGAGGCGTCTCCCTCCCTAAAAAAGAAGAAAAAAACTGGTGGACAAGGCACTTCGAAACCCCATAAAACGTAATCTTCGCGTCGACCATTATACAATGGAACTGTCGAAGTCTTAGATCTAAAGTAAATGACCTTAAATTATTAGCCTCGTCCTATGCTCCTGATATTATAGTTCTCCAAGAAACGCACTTAACAAACCTCGTCTCTGACGAGGTCGTTTCACTGAGGAACTACCATCTATGTCGGAAGGATCGTGAGGGTAGGGGTGGAGGCGGAGTCGCCATGTACATCCACCAAAGCCTCCCTTTTACAGAAGTGACTATTGATTCTACTTTGGAGTTTGTCACTTGCAAAGTAAAAATTAATGGCACGTATCTGGCTATATGTTCACTTTATTGTCCACCTGATGCAGTGATAGCCTATGATGAGCTCTTTGCTCTCCAGGAACGTCTGCCACAAAATAAAGTAATTTTAGCTGATTTTAATGCTCATCATACGTTATGGGGTTCCCTGCGGGTGGATGGTAGAGGTGAGCAAGTAGTTAAGTTGATTAATGAGTCTGATTTAATCCTTCTGAATGATGGTAGTCCGACGCGGATGGACGATAATACCGGTAATTTGAGCTTTATTGACTTATCACTGGTCTCTTCATCAATAGCAGCCAAGTGCCTGTGGCACACCATTGACGACTCGTTGGGAAGCGATCATCTTCCTATTTTGATTAAATATTCATGCGACACAGTGAGAACGCCTTCAGCGCCTAAATTTAACGTAAAACGAGCAGACTGGGTCGCCTTCACAAGGAGCGCCAAGCTCGAACTTGTTGGAGAAACCATTGATGATAAAGTAAACAATATTCAGAATTCGATTATAGAAGCAGCATTGCTCTCCATTCCTAAAACTTCGACAGATAGCGTTAAGCATAGAGTTCCATGGTGGACACCAGATTGCCGCAGGGCGCTGTGCCGACGCAATAAGGCCTACAGGCTTTTCAAAAATAACATCACAAATGAGAACTTTTGCAATTACAAACAAGCAAGAGCTAGGGCTCTTAGAGTAATAAGACAAGCAAAAAGAGACTCCTGGCGGAGCTTTGTCTCTACAATAAACAGCAACACCAAAATATCAGAGGTTTGGTCCACTATCAATAAAATCAATAAGAAAAAATCATCTTTCAAAATTAAAAACATCATCCATGAGGGCACTAATTTCGATTCACCTAGAGACATTGCTAATGCACTCGCCAGGCAGTTCTCTCATACAAGCAGCTCAGCTAATTACCATCCCACCTTCCTGACCATCAAGGAAGAGGCTGAGCTGCAACCAATTCACTTTGCCACAGGAGATGACTTTGATTACAATAAAGATCTAACAATGGATGAGCTTGTCCGAGCCCTAGAAGCCTGTAGAGGAACATCCCCAGGCCCCGATGAGACTCGATATGAGATGATGAAGCATCTTAATCGTGATGACATGATTAAGTTGCTAGAAGTGTACAATGAAATTTGGAAAAGCCACACTTTTCCAAACTCATGGCACTTCGCCCACATCATTCCCATATTGAAAGGAGGGGGTAATCCCAGACTTGCCATCTCCTACCGCCCAATTGCGTTGACAAGTTGCTTATGCAAGGTCATGGAACGAATTGTTAACAGTAGGCTATTGAATTTTTTAAATTCCAGTAATTTACTAGTTGACGAGCAGTGCGGCTTCCGCAAAGGACACCAAACTCTCGATCAGCTAGTAAAGCTGGACAGTCATATTCAAGAGGCCATTGCCAAAAAAGATTTTTTGATTTCAGTATTTTTAGATATAGAAAAAGCCTACGACATGACATCGAGATATGGCCTACTCAGAAAACTTTATACTTTTGGATTACGTGGAAACTTGCCTTGTTTTATTCAAAATTTCATTTCTGACAGAACTTTTGCTGTCAAATTATTTTCCGACAATGTCACTTTTTTGGACATTTTTGTCCAGGCAAACGGGGTCCCACAAGGAAGTGTCTTGTCACCAACATTATTTCTATGTATGATTAATGACATCTTACCAGCTCCTCCTCGGAATCTTAAATACTCACTGTACTCTGATGATTGTGCATTATGGCACTCCAGCAATAATGCAGAATTCTCAGCAAATCGCATCCAATTGGCACTGGATATGATTCATAACTGGGGCCTCCAGTGGGGTTTTAAGTTTTCCATTAGAAAGAGTATTGGGGTAATTTTTTCACGTAGGAGGAAGCCGAACATCAGGCTAACTCTAGACAACCACCCAATACCTATTCAAAATTCTGCTAAATTTTTAGGTCTACATTTTGATAGTAGACTAAATTGGAAAGACCACATTGGTCAGTTAAAGAATAAATGTCAAAAAGCACTGAATTTATTAAAGTGCATTTCTGGTAACAAATGGGGAGCTGATAGACAGTCTTTGCTAATGGTATATAAAGCCCTGATTAGGTCTAAAGTAGATTATGGGTCAATCGTGTATGGTTCGGCATCGAGAACAAGTTTGAAAGGTTTGGATGCTGTGCAGAATGCCTGTTTGCGTGTGTGTCTTGGAGCCCTGAAGTGCACTCGGATCGAGCGTCTTGAGGTGGAGTCAGGAGTACCTCCCCTCCGACTCAGACGCGGCCAGTTAGCCTTGAGCTATGCCGCAAGGTGGCTCGAGACCCGAGCCACCTAATGGCAATAGTGGCATTAGGCCCTTTGCCATGAGACTCCACGACCTCGTCGAGAAAGTCGGTGTAGATCTCTCTACCATCGATACCCTGGTTCAGTCAAATATAGCGTCATGGGAAACCCCAATTTTTCCATCATGGAAGCCTGGCTTCCATTAGCTAAGGCCATGGCGCCGGAGGTGGAGGTACGCCAGAGGTTCAGAGAGATCCTTATTAAACATCTCCCTTTTTTTCATATATATACCGACGGCTCCAAGACAGATGAGTGTGTGGGTGCGGGTGTATGGTCGACTGAATTAACTAAAGTTCAGACTGCCGAATCATACACCGATCTTTCTTGCTGAACTTTTTGCCATTGATAAAGCCATTGATTTTGCACTATCGACGACCCAAGATAGAATAGTTATTTTTTCTGATTCATTAAGTTCACTTAAAGCTATTAAATCATTAGAAACCACCAAAAATAAACTACTGGGTAATATCATTCGTAAGCTACATGGTGCCAACAAATCAATCAAGCTAATATGGGTACCAGGCCACTCTGGTATCCATGGCAATGAACAGGCTTACAAACTAGCCGGGTCAACTGTTGATCTGGACCTTAGCATAGTCCGTACAGATCTCAGGTGTTTTGTGTCTCTTATAAAAGCAAAAATACATATCCTGCGGCAAAGTGAGTGGACCAGCCTCCAACTCACAAACAAAATCAACCCTACAATAGAACCGTGGGGGACAGCCAATCGAAAAGAAAGAAGGGAGGAGGTGGTGTTGGCCCGCCTTAGGGTCAACGCCACAAGATTGACACACCTCACTCCCTACATAGAAAAGAATTTCCCTCCACGGTACCCGCAATGTAACACCAACCTTACCATCAACCATATCCTCATAACCTGCAATAGATGCACAAACTATAGACAACAATTGAAAAATTATTTCCAACAAAAAAATAAAGACTTTACATTAGCAAACATAATATCAGATGATGAGAGAATCATCAATAAAGTAATCACTTTTCTAAGGGAAACAAAACTTTATGACCTTATATAGATTGACAGAATGAATAGGATCCATTGGCTTAATAACCTTGGCCACATGCCGCTGGTTGATAGCCAAGAAATCCAACAAAGAAGAAGAAAGAGAACGAACACGGCCACTCCACGGTTTGCCAGTCTTGTCCTGTCCAGCGGCAATAATTGTAAGCATGTGGGAAAATCTCAGATGTGCATTTTATTTTTCTTGATTTGAGATTACGAAGTGTTGTTTTTTTGTAAATATACCGCGTACCTTGGCTTTATTCTTTTTTTTTACAACCATATTCATATTGTAACCTGGAGTCTCCTAGAAAATCTGAACGGCAAATATCAGATTGATAATTGATAAATAATAATAAATAAGCTCATACTAACAGAAATGAAAAATAACATAACGTAAATTATTAAAAAATCTTCAAGTCATAAGATAAGTATCTTACTTTAAAGAACTTTTGCCACGCCTACCACATAACTTAATTTTGTTATACACCTTTGTTAAAAAAAAAACAAAAAAAAAAAAAACATGTACAAAAGTGGGACCCAGCAAGTGTAAAGAAAAATAGTTCTGGAACTGTACGTGGGATCAACATCACGATGGATCTAACACCGTGTTCTCGAATACAAAGGCAAGTCAATCCGGACAGGCCTACAGCTGAGCAAACCACCCGTCTCAGCAATTTGAGAGGACTCTTACTCCCACACCCTCTTGACAATACCGATTTCAAATTCTTGACGTTCCACCTTAACAGATTTGAACTGACTATAGCAGAATCACTCCACTTCCTTACTATGAAACTACAACTGAACAATACTTCCACTGCAACCACCCATTATTTGGTTAGCGCCTGTTACCTACTACACTATTTTTGCTTGTGGTCATTTGATTTTTCGTGTTTTTTGTTTATAATATTGAATTATGTTTGAAGTGTTTTAATGTGCTTGTTTTTATTTTTGTTGTAGCACTGATGATACAGATTGCATCTCCGAAACGTTTGCAATGATAATAATGAAGTTCTCAGCCGTGTTTTTCCTCTCCCTAATAAAAATTCGATTGCCACTAGACTCATCTATAACCCATTATATGTGTATTATACATATATATATATATATATATATATATATATATATATATATATATATATATATATATTAATATATATAATATATATATATATATATATATATATATATATATATGTATATATATATATATATATATATATATATATATATATATATTACATAACATACATACGCATATATATGCAATGGTGTATTATCTAACGGGTATCATTAACACATTTCTAGTTACGGTGATTTCCCATCGCTCTGGAAACGTGGCATAATAATGTTAGTTTCAAATAGTCAATAGCTATCGCCCTATTACCATACTACCTGTACTGTCTAAAGTTCTCGAAAAGAAAATCATAGTACATCAACTGACAATACTTCTGGAGAAATGGCCTACTATCCAAAACACATGGCTCAGAAGCAAGCTGTCTACTGAAACAGCATTCTTACAGAACACAATGTTTCTAAGAATATAGATAACAGCGAAATAAACTTGTTTACATTGCGACTTATCCAATAGTGTTATTTAAGTAACAGAACCCAGTCAAGACTCGCAAGAATATAATAACAAAACAAAATTCTAATACATTCAGAAAGAAATTAAAGGAACATATCTTAATTCACCAACGATACCAGGTTTCAAAATATAAGAATAGTCAAAACTTCTATGTCCTACCATTACAGTAATTGTATGTGTATCTTATGTACTGTAAAATAATGTTTACCTAATAAAATAACCATTGCAACTAATGGAATGAAGTAATTTCAGTTTGAATTTCAATTCCCTCCCTCCTCCCTCCCTCCCATCCTCCCTCTTTTTCCTTCCTTCTCTCCCTTACCTTCACCCTCAGTCTCAGTCACTTTCTCCCTCTTACTAGCCTTCTCCCTTCCCCCTCTCTCTCCCTCCCTCAATCTATCCATCTTTCTATCAATCTATCTATCTCTGTCTCTGCTTATTGCAATATCTCTCCCTCTCCCTCTCCCTCTCCATGATGACGCTTGTAGTCCACGCCTGAGGTATGCAACCTTTCTGAAGGCAAATATTAAGAAGTAGAAGCAAGGAAATGCCAGGGACCTTCTGAAGATGATGGAGAACAGAGTATGTGATTCCATCCTCACCAGGAGCTGAAGTCTTGCCCTTGGTGAGTGCATGTCACAGTTCATCCTCAGTTATTGGTACATGTGAACATGTGAAGGAAGGCTGCACAATCTGCACTGTGCAGACCAAACATCAATAAGGGATCGGGCATACTCTGCTGGACTATGGTGAAGAGCAACAGGAGCCTTCTTCTTTACAATTTTGTTGATTAGATGCCACATAGATCCCACGCTGGTGAGATGACTGATGCTGTTGGTGAGTGTTGCCATGAGTCCCTCTAAATACTCTGCTGGGGGGCAATCAACACATCCCTGGATGTTTGATACTGGCGGAGATGATCTGGAGTTGGGTGTCTTTGAAAAGCTAGGCCATCTTCTATTGCCTTCCTCTCTGCCTGTAGCACTCTCTCATCAAGCGTCATGCTACGGGTTCCAGGGCGACATGCAGTGTGGGGTCTGCTGATGTAGTATGCATAAAAGTTATGTGTTAAACTCACAAGTGAGGAGTAGATTGCATCCGGTGATTCAGTTCTGGCTGTAGGAAGCATAGAAGTCATGTAAGAGACATAGGTGGGGCTGTACTTGGGCGGAATGCTGATACGGGTACGGGCATAAGAAGATGGTGTGGCAGGAAGGGTATAATGGAGGCTGAGGGCAACATGTTAAGAAAAAAGCACAGGGATGTAGGAGCACCTGACACATGAGGCCACTAATCATGAAGAAAGAATGTAATCCAAAGTGCTCCATGGAAGTGAGTGGCCCCACCTGTCTCCCATCGAGAAAGTCGGTAGCACCTGAAGTATTCAAGGAGACGTGGGCCTTTCCGGTTTGGGGCTGGTGATACGTCGCCGAAGTCAGGATGTCGAGCATTGAAGTCTCCCATGTAAATCATGCCACCGAGCGTCGGAGGAGGCAAGGCAGAGTAAACGTTGCACAATCGAATTTTGTCCTCTCCAAATGTCATTTCCAGCAACTGAAAAATGTTATCGTGTAACGATTTATGAAGAAGGTGGCCAGTGAGTAGGGGGGGGTGCTCTCTCGCTACCAGAGGACCAACAAGGGCTTCTTGAATGAATATTCAAGAGTAGTGAGTCTTGCCAAGTTTCAAATGCCATGAGTATTCCGGGAGATGGAGTGAAGCTCCAAATTATCGAGGAGGGAGGAGGGTGAAGGAGTGAGAGAAAGAGAGAGAGAGGGGGGGGGAATAGGGAGAGAGGGGGGAAAGGGGGAGGAGAATGATGAGTAAGAGGGCTAAAATGACAGAGAGTGAGGATGAAGGACAGACAGACAGAGAGTGGGAAGAAGAAGGGTGAGGGAGAGAGTAGAAGGATGAGAGAGAGAGAGAGAGAGAGAGAGAGAGAGAGAGAGAGAGAGAGAGAGAGAGAGAGAGAGAGGAGAGGCGAAGAGAGAGAGGGGGGATAAGGGCGGTTAATAAGGGAAGGACCTCCTTAGCAAAGCTTAGCACTGACAAGTTCTGGCCTATTTCTCTCCTTTCATACTTTTGCCAGTTACTTGAGTGCATCACACTCAACCGTCTGCTCTACCGCCGGCAACCCAACTGTATGGTTTCCTATCTGAGTGAGGGACACACCACTGGCTTTTAGAACTCTACACCTGCCTCTCCCCCGCCAATGTTGTTGCGTTCATGGACCTTCAAAGTGCTGTTGATACAGCGAATAGAAATAATCCTTGAACAGCTACTGGAATTTGGTGTGAAGAGACGTTTACTGAAGTGGATACAGTCAGCACTGGAGCCACTGGAAAAATTTCAAAGCAGAGTCATGCAGTTTATCCTTGGTTGCTCTGCTTCCACCAGGGTAGTTAAAAGGGAGTCCGAACAAAATGTGGCCCCACTTTTTGACAGGGTATACTTCAATATCACTGCTCTCAGCATTAGATGTCAGAACTCTTCCTATCTCGTACCTCACTACTCCAACATCATCAGGGAAGTACTTGATCCAGACACCCCTAGACCTAATCTTCGGCCAGGTGGCCACAACCTTATTAACACTGTATACGCCAGCCTCCACAGACTCGCTATTGATATCCCTGCAGTAGATGATCCTGATTTGCCGCCCTGACGAGTACCTCATTCAGAGGTCTCCTTCACCTCAATCTACAGGACAGACTTTCTTCTCCAGCAAAAGCAACTGGCACTATAGGCCATCGCCAAAGTGTCTGCATCTGTTCCCGCTGCCCACCACCTCTACGTCGACACCGCTCTGCAGGCAGATGGGAGCGCAGCATGTGCCATGTTTTCTTCCTCTATGGAGCCACCAGAGGGTGGTTGCATGGGTTGACCGTAGATTACCCAACTCCTCAAACTCTACTTACTGTGAGCTTCGTGGCCTCCTGGATGCTGTCATATTCCTGACACAGAGGGGCTGAACGGAGTTGTGATCTGTGACTCCCGGTCTGCCTTTCACGCCCTCAAATCAGTAAGAACATTATGTTGCAAGGTTGTGCGTAGAATACTTTCCCAGCTCGCCATAGCCCACGAGAGATCTCTTGTGCGCTTTTTATGGGTGCCTTTTCGTGTTAAGCTCACGGCAAATGAAACTGTAGACAATCTTGCTAAGACTGCTTGTACTCTGGATATGCCTGATATACATGCCACCCCCTCCCTCCAGTGTTACAGAAAAATTATATAATCCGAATATCAATAGTGAATCGTAGGAATGTAGAGCGTGATAGTAGTGTTTCCATCCAGTACTACGAAAATTTTGTGAACTGTGTAGACAAATACCATCGTCATGGGCTCACGATATGCAGACACAATGTGGTGAGTGCAAGCTTCGGTCAGGGTACCGGCCAGTGTGGCAGGCGTCTGAGGCAGAGGACGTGCCCCATTGCAAGTTGTGTGATCCGTAGTAAAGAACTGGCTACCCTATTGACAAGATCTCATTTATGTTTGTATACACACTATTCTTGTGAGTCATCCACATTTTGGTGGATATTAGCCATTTATTTTTGCTTCTCTGCATGTGCGCGCACGTGTGTGTGAGTGTGAGTGCGAGTGAGAAAGTGAGTATGCATATTCATATTGTAGTGACCCGTGACCTTCCAAGGAATCCCCCAAAATACCTAAGTGTCCCCTGGAATAAACATTCTCAAGCCAAGCCAGGGGACTGATTTTTTTTTTTTTTTTTTTTTCTTATCTAATTTCATTAACTTTGTATATTTTTACTTATTGATTTTCATCGAACCTGAAAACCATTTTCTTTGTATTATGTGTTTTACCGGCGCTCTTTTAACGTCAGGGGAAGAATTTTTTTATAGTAATTAATTTTTACAATTATAAGAGAGGAGAGATTTTTAAAAATCATTTTACACTACGCTTTCTGTTTATATATACGGCTTGCCGCGCCATCGAAGGAGGGGAATTCTCAGCTAGAGTCTGGGCTAGATACGTTCCCTGCTTATAACGGTGGGAGGGTAATATATATAGCCCAGTAGAGCAAAACAAAAAGGGGGTCACTACTCGTATCATAGACTTTGAATTGGTAAGACTGCACCGAAAAAATGTAGCAACAAAAAACCTTGTCTTTTGCCACCTGAGATACCCTGGTGTCCTGGGGTCTCATGTCTCGCTCGACGTTTGTTTCTGCATTATTTAATGTATTTTTTTCATTTATCTGTGTTTACAGAAATTTCTTTGTCGCACCTTCAGTACCTTTACATGCTAAAGGTGACACAAGGTTACAGTAGTTGTAGGCAGCTCTTCTACCTCAGGGTAGCCCTTGGGGCTTCAACCCCTGGGTAATGAGGCCGAGTAGTCTGGGGCATCATTTGGGCGCAACTTTTTCTCTCTGTGATTCCGATTTTAGTATGACTTCCCTGAGCTCACAGGAATATCCTCGAGAGCTCCTGTATTCGCTTGGGAAGTGTGCATTACGCAGGATCGGCGGTAAGGAGGTGCTTTACATTCAACTCCGATCCCTTAGCTGGTGCTGGGAAACGCAACCAGGCTTCCACTAAGGGGAGGGGGGCTAGAGGGAGGAAGATTAACAAAAACACTGTCTCTTCTCTTACCTATTGGAAGTTAGCTTGAAACAATAGTTAAGGGACTGTTAGTCCCTTCGGGACAATAGGCTTTGGCTCAGGGTTCAGACCTGGTCTGACACTGATACAGGGCCTACAGATTTTCAAAAATAACACCAATAACGAGAATTTTAAAAATAAGCAAGAGCTAAGGCTCGTAGAACAATAAGACAAGCTAGATGAGACTTATAGTGGGGCTTTGTCTCTATAATATAACAGTAATACACCAATATCACAGGTTTGGTCTATTGTCAAAAAAAAAAATTAAAAATCATTCATGAGGGTGCTAATTTCAATTCGCCTAGACACATTGCTAATGCACTTGCCAGGCAGTTCTCATATACCAGCAGCTCAGAAAATTACCAACCCACATGCCTGACCACTAAGGAAGCGGCTGAACTGCAACCTTTACACTTTGCCACAGGAGATGACTTAGATTAAAACCAAGATCTAACAATGGATGAGCTTGTCTGAGCCCTAGAAGCCTGTAGAGGACCATCCCTATGCCCACATGAAATTCGACAAGATGATAAAACATCTGAATCATAAGTTCCTAGAATTGTACAATAATATTTGTAAGAGCCAGACTTCTCCAAACTCATGGCATTTCGCCCACATCATTCCCATAATGAATGATGGGGGAAATCCCAGATCCGCCATTTCTTACTGCCCAATTGCGTTAACAAGTTGCTTATGCAAGATCATGGAATGAATTGTTAATAGTAGGCTATTGCATTCTTTAAATTCCAGAAATTTACTAGTTGGCAAGCAGTGCGGCTTCCAAAAGGGACACCAAACTTTTGATCATCTAATGAAGCTGGACAGTCATATTCATGAGGCATTTGCCTTTTTTTTCAGCATTCTTAGATATAGAAAGAGTCTATGACGTGACATGGCGATATTGCCTAGTCAGAAACTTTATGCTTTTGGATTACATGGAAACTTGCCTTGTTTCATTCAAAATTTCATTTCTGACAGAACTTTTGCTGTCAAATTATTTTCTGACAATGTCTCTTATTCGGACATTTTTTTTCCAGGCAAACGTGGTCCCACAAGGAAGTACCTTGTCACCTACATTATTTTTGTGTATGATTAATGACATCTTCCAACTCCCCCTCGGAATCTTAAATATTCACTGTACGCTATTGATCGTGCATTATGGCATTGCAGCAGTAATGAAGACTTCGGAAAATTGACTCCAACTGGCACTGGATATGATTCATAACTAAGGCCTCCAGTGGAGTATTAAGTTTTCCACAAGAGTATTGGCGTATTTTTTTTTCACATAATAGGAAGCTGAACATCAGGCTAATTCTAGACAATCACTTAATACCAATTCAAAATACTGCAAAATTTCTTGGTCTACTTTTTGACCATAGATTAAATTGGAAGGATCATTATAGGTCCTTTAAAGAATAAATGCAAATGAGTACTATATTCATTAAAGTGCATTGACAGAAATAAATAGGGAGCTGATAGAAAATCTTTGCTAATGATACATAAAGCCCTGATTAGGTCTAAAGTAGGTTATGGGTCAGTAGCTTATGGCTTGGCAACGAGCTCAAATCTGAAAGGTTTGAATATGCAGAATGCTTGCTTACGCGTGTGTCTTGGAGCCCCGAAATGCACTCGTATCGAGTGTCTTGAAGTGGAGGCAGGAGTACCTCCACTCCGACTCAGATGCGGCCAGCAGACGCTTATCTATGCCGCCAAAATAGCCAGAGAGCCAAGTCACCCTAACGGGAATGCTTTTCTTTGGCATTTGCGCCCGGAGGGCCGTGGCAGTAGGCACCTCACCAATAGACTTCACGACCTCGTCGAGAAAGTCGGTATAGATCTCTCTTCCATGATACCCTGGTTCATTCAAATATAGTGCCATGGGAAACTCCCACATTTACCATCGTAGGTGCTTGGCTTCCATCAGCCAAGGCCGTGGTACCGGAGGGGGAAGTACGCCAGAGATTTAGAGAGGTCCTTGTCAAACATCTTTCCTTTTTTCATATATATACCGACGGCTCCAAGACAAATGAGTGTGTGGGTGAGGGTGTGTGGTCGACTGAATGTCAACTGAGTTTCAGACTGCCTAGTCATACATCGATCTTTCTTGCCGAACAAGGTGATAAAACCTTGGATTTTGCACTATCAACGACCCACGATAGATTCAGATTCAGCAAGTTCACTTAAAGCCATGATATCCTTAGAAACCACTAAAAATTAATTGCTGGGTAATATCATTCATAAGCTATGTAGTACCAATAAATCATTCAAGGTAATATGGGTACCAGACCACTCTGGTATCTATGGCAATGAACAGGCTGACAAGTTAGCCGGGTCAACTGGTGAGCTGGACCTTGGTATAGTTCGTACAGATCTCTAATGTTTCTAGCTCACTCCCTACATAGAAAAGAATTTCCTTGCACGGCGCCCCCAATGCAACACCAACCTTACCATCCATCGCCATTTAATAATACGCACCCAATCTACAAACAATAGACAATACATTAAAAACTGTTTCAGAATAAAAAAAATATAGAATTTACAATTTCAAATATACTATCAGATGATGAAAAAATCATCAGTAAAGTAATCAGTTTTCTAAGGGAGACAAAACTAATAACCTTATTTAGATTGAAATAAAAAACAGGTTCCATTGGATTAATGACCTTGGGTGGCTGTGTTAACATGGTCATATGCCAAGAAATACAACAACAATAAAAAGGGGGGTAGCCTAGTCTTTGGAGAAACATCCTCCTTCCTGCCGATGTGCACCCGGTGGAAGCGAAAATTAAGTGGGTTTGTATTTAAGTTTTACATCGATCGTAAGGACAAACTGAATCGTCGTAAGGTGGGATTTTTAAAGTATTTCTCATTTACTATATAAACAGAATACTCCGTCAATATATATTTTATCTATTTTTTCATATATTTTAAGCTAATGGTTTTTATGGTTCGTAGTTTGCTAAGGTGCGTTCTGTAGAGTTTCTTGTGATTTTTATTGTTCCACGTTTATTTTTTTCTTTATTTTTTCTTTCTTTCTTTATTTATTAATATTATTTTTTGAGACTTTGCTTAATATCTTAATGTATATTGTGCTTAATTTGTATTTTTAAATAAATAAACGTATTTTAATTACGGCTCCTTGAGTAAAATTCCCTAGTTTTTAAATCATACTTTCTTGCAATAAGAGACAAATGAGTCCATAGCAAGCAACTGATTGTCTTCTATCACCCATTTATGGCAGACACGCACTTCCCTCGGACTTAACCACGCTTACCAGACAGAAACCATTTCGTACTATGTCTTTTTTTTTTCTTTCCCTACACTTACACTCTTTCTTTTTTAGTTTTTTACACTCTTCTAGATGTTTCCTCCTTTCCGCACAAATATTGTTTCTGGACCAGGTGGTGGCAGCGACAAATAACCTAATTAACAAGGGGTATTGATAAAGTAGTCCGAATCACTACAATATAAATATGTGAATATATATAGTTCACAACGTGCCCTGCGAGATACGATCATGCACCTTTTTTACTTCTTTGTAAAACTGTTAGTTGTCCACTGGAAATAATAGATTTATCAAATCAAATCTCTCACTCTCTCTTCCCTCCTCCCTTCCACCCTCTCTTCCCCCCACCCCACATCTCTCTTTCTCTCCCTCTCCCTCACTCTCTTCCACTCTTCCTCCTCCTTCCCCTATTAATCGCCCTTATCCCCCCCTCTTTCTCACTCTCTCTCTTTTTCCCTCCCTCCCTCTTTTGCTCACCTTCACCCTCGTTCTCCTTCTTTTTCTCCTTCTTAATCGCCTCCCTCCTCCCTCCCTCCCTCCCTCTAACCTAACCAAAATAAAAAGCAACAACAAGAAATCATTACCGAAAGGAAGATATTCACGGAAAGCCTTTATACTCTCATAATATTAAAATATATTTTTCACATCATAACTGGCCTCTTGGAATCAATGAAAAAGTACTCTCTCTCTCTCTCTCTCTGTAAAAGGCTATCATTCTTAGTACAATGGTGAACAGAGGGTAGTTATACTTGTTAACGGCTTGACTCTTTATTTCTGAGAGTTGACACCACGAAGTATAAGAACACGAGACATGTCTATATCTGGTTATATGCGGGGTCGCGGACAGGTCAGCTTGCCCGGAGGGAGGCGAGGGCTATGACCTTACCGCGCTGGTCGCTGGCGACGGACTACCCGAGGCCTAGGTCATTCTCGGTATAAGTAGTGACCGTTCCAGCTGGAGGAGCGATAGCAGCAGCTGCAGGAAGCATAGGGGGGAGCGAGGTGAGGTCACTGGCTCCGTCTGCTACACTGATCCTCCACTATACACTCTCTCTCTCTCTCTCTCTCTCTCTCTCACTCATTCTCACTCTACCTCTTTCTTCCCACTCTGACTCTCCCTTTCCCTCCCTCCTCCTTCCCTTATTGACCGCCTTTACCCCCCCCCCCCCCCCCCTCTCTCTCTCTCTCTCTCTCTCTCTCTCTCTCTCTCTCTCTCTCTCTCTCTATCTCTATCTCTTCTCTCTCTCTCTCTCTCTCAATCTCTCTTTCTCTCACTCACTCATTCTCACTGTACCTCTTTCTCCCTACTCTGACTCTCCCTTTCCCTCCTTCCTCCTCCTTCCCTTATTGACCGTCTTTTCCCTCCCCCTCCCTCTCTCCCTCTTTCCCTCCCTCCCTCTTTTCCTCACCTTCACCCTCACTATTTTTTTTTCTTCCCCTTACTCCCCCCCATACTCTCTCTCTCTCTCTTCTCTTTCTCTCTCTTGCCATACCTCCCTCCTCACTTTCTCTCTCTCTTTCATCCTTCTCTTTCTCTCACCCTCCTTCCACTCTTTGTCTCCCTATGTCTCTCTCTCTCTTTCATCCTTCCTCTCTTTCTCACTCTTTCTCTCATCCTTCCTCTCTTTCCCTTACCCTCCTCCTTCCCACTCTGTGTCTCTGTTTCGCTCTCTCTCCTCTCTCTCGCCATACCTCCCTCCTCTCTCTCTCTCTCTCTCTCTCTCTTTTCCTTACTCCCTTTTCTCCCTCTCTCTCCTTCCCTCCTTTCATTTCCCTCTCCCTCTTCCTCTCCTCCCTTTCCCTCCATCTCCTCATCCCATCATTAACCACTCTTCCTCTCTATTCTCCTCCCTCCACCCCCCCTTCTTCTTTCCCTCTCTCCCTCACCTTTATCCTCACGTAATTTGCTCCCTCCTATTCGCCTTTTTACTCCTTCCTCTCTATTTATCTCTGTCTCTATCTGTTGCTCTCTCTCTCTCTCTCTCTTTCACTCTCTTTCATCTTTCTCCCCCTTACTTAGCTCTCTTTCCCCACTCTCTCTCTCTCTTCCTCTCTCCCCCATCACCCCCAGTCTCCGACATTTTCTCCCTCTTACTCGCCTCTCCCCCCTCTCTTTAACACTATTTATCTATCTCTGTTTCTCTCTCTCTCTCCTTCCTTTCCCATACTCTCATTATCTCTTGTAGTCTCTCTCTATACATCTCTTTCTCTTTTTTTCTATTCCTTCCTCCTCCCTCTTATCCCCTCCCTTCCTCAGCCTTACACTCTCTCTCTCGTGTTCTCTCTCCCTCTCGCTCTTTTTTTTTCTAAAATTTAAATTAGTTTAGTACATTATAACTGACAATCGTGGGTCGCCTTGCTGTTAAAACATTTAGTGATGAAGCTAAAGCCATCTTTAGGATGATTCGTAGAGAGTTATAAAAGTAGAAATAAAAATAAAAGTCTAATGTCGAAGGTAGCTTGCCGCAGTAAAAAGTTATCCGCAATCATATTGCAGCCTCCACAAGTGTACTGCTGAACTGAACTGTTGGATGGAGGTTAAGAGATGCATGTTCGTCTCTCGCACCAGCCGATTCTTCATTCTGGATTACCTCAATAGAATGTGCGTAGAAAGTTCTCTCTCCTCGCAAAGGCAACGTGAAGTCCGTGACTTCGGCTGTGGCTATTCCTGATGTTGTAGGCTAAGGGAACCACGAGCTGAAGTCGTGAAGAAGCAAGGTGATGGCTGTTCTGCTGGTGGACCATGTAGAACACGCACAACGCCGCCACGTCCCTGCGGTGCTGGAGAGACTGGAAGTAGATTGAGCGATCATTTTCCCGCATCTTGAATTCCACAAGCCGATGGACTTGATTTTGTACTCTATCGAGTAGGGCCAAGAAAGATGGCGGACAGGACGACCATACCAGAGGAGAGTATTCCATCAAAGGGCGAACTTGTGAGTTGTAGAGCATGCAACAACCTCTGCTGTCTAGAAGATGAGAGATTCGCCGTACGCATGCCAGGTTACAAGTTACTATTTTGACCAGACCCTTAACCCAACCACCACGGATTTATGTTCTGTCCCATTTTTTTTTTTTTTTTTTTTTTTTTTGTGTGTGTGTGTATGTGTGTGTGTGTGTGTGTGTGTGTGTGTGTGTGAGTGTGTGTGTGTGTGTGTGTGCCAAATACAGATCGCTCCACATGTGCTCAGCCGACAAGGAGTCTTTCTGTAGGCCCTAGTGACCGATACTAATTTCTCCATTCCTTGAATTGGTGGGAAAATGTGTTTTTCTTCTGAACGCAATTGATATCGATACTGTTATTATTGTTATTGATGTTATCAATATTAAATTGTTTTTAAACTCTTGGTAACATTCAAAACAATAAAATAATGCAAAAGACCATTTCCAAAAGTCATGGAAAAGGGTAAACAGGTGAGATAGGTAGGACCAATAACTGATTCCTTGGTGATTAAGCACTTGTAGAGCCATCTGTGTGTAATTACAATCAATAAAAATGTATTACAGTATGCATGGCATCTATTCTTACCATCCGTGCCGATTGGGTTAACGTGACTAGTGAATGTCAGCTGGTTATCAGACTGCGCCCTAAGGATGCTTATTGCTCTAAGCAGATCAAATGTTTTTTCATCAGTGCTAATGGATGGAGCTAGTGTATTCTGTCGACGGGATATTTACATGACCTGAGTTTTATCTGGTGCAAGCGTAACCTGCCATCGTCGGCCTAATGAGGAGATAAGAGATAACATCATTAATATGCTCAAAAGTGGCAGAGTATTCATGGTTTTCACATTTAAAGGATAATGTGCAGTCGCCAGCATATACATGGGCTTCTGGAGTCAAATGTAGAATGTCTTTGAAATTGACGTTCCATAAGAGCGGGCCAATGATGCTGCACTGGGATATATTTGCACTGACTGGGTATTCACCTGAAGAGTAACCGTTTACTACAACTTGAAGAGTTCTTCCTCATAGATAATCTTCAATCGGCATCAGCAGGTTATCATCAAAAATATTTTTGCTTTTTTTTAAAGCAGTTTTGATATAAGATGGCAAGTAGAGTTACAAGCTGGTCATCACACTTCTTAAATATGTTGGGTTGTCAGGTCCAATGACTACGTTAAAATCTGGCTTATACAAAGGTGGAATGCAATCATGAGACATGAGGCCTTATTGCTGTTTTACTAAGCTCCACCAGTCTTTACTTCCAACGTTTCTCCATTGTTCAATGGCCTGTTTCTGAACCTGTTTCATTTTTAGCAGGCATCTTCCAGTAGTGTTTGAGTGAGTGTGATATTAACATTTGTGTCTCACACGATGTTTTCTAAAGCACTTCGAAAATACACGGCTAGTAGCCGTTGCTCCAGGTCTAGATGGTTCTTGTAAATGTCTCCTCACGAGCTAAATATGGCATAATGATCTGAAGAGCCCATTGTTCCTTTACTATGGCAGCTAAGTGTCCCTTCGGAAGGGCGTAAATGACAGGGTCCAATCAGGAGCCTGACATATGGGTGGGGAAATCAACATGTTCAACAAATCAACAGATCTTCAAAAGATCTTGTAACAAGATACTGGTTCATATCACCTACTATTAGGATGTTTTTGCAAGTGTACCGATGTAATATTCCATCACTGTTGTTTTGTATTAACACGATGGGTTCTGCTCCTTGTCACTGGGGCCTATAACAGACACATAATAACAAAAACATGAGCTCCAGATGATCTGGCATGTTAATTTCCAGGGGCTGAACAAAAAGTGCCTTACGGAAACAGACTGCAACACCACCAAAGATGCAGCTAGTTCTGTGCTGCTGTTCAAGGAGGAGGTATGCATCTATCCTTACAGGCAAATGATTTCTCTCTTTCTCACCATCTCCCTTTTTTTCTTCCTTTCCTCGCTTTCACCCTCACCCTCCTATCTCTCTCTCTCACTTACCCTTTCCCCTTCTCTACCCTCTCTCCTTCATCTTTACCCTCCCTCCTCCTTTACCCTTCCCTTCCTCCTTCTTTCTCCTTCCCCACCTCAAGATTACCCTATATCCCCTAATCCTCATACTTTTTCTCTCTTCCTTCCCCTCCATCTCCCTTGGCCCCCCTCTCACTCGTCTTTCCCCTCTCTCTACGACTTGCTGAAAGTTCCCCACTCGACGTTCTTTGATCCGTCTGTTATCCTTTTTAGGTGCTCGCGCAAAATTAAGGTAGTGAGCTACGGTGCATTTGTACATAGAAAAATCATGGCCTTTGGCATGAAGTGTGAAGCTAATTATAAAATAGTTTCATACTTTCCTCCAGCAAATAAAAGGGGAATATAAAAATGAAATTTCCTTCGAATTGGTGATGTAGTGTTTGCCCAGATCATTAAGGATCTTGCACCACTCTGACAGTTTACCTCTTATTTCAAAGCAAAGAGTCAACTAAATGAAAGTGTTCCCACCATGGTTAGCCAAGTCCTTAGAGATGCCGAGTTCGAAGTCAGTGAAGAGTACGTTACCTTCCTACCCCTTACACTAGTCAGCTCTTGGCAAGCTGCAGGCAGGGAGAGAATGCTTCTATGCATGCATGTTCCCGAGATAATGCGAGCAGGCCAGGAAGCGCTTGATGCTCCATCTTTCTCCTTGGGGTAAAGTGTATTCGTAAAATTTAGGAATATCTATTTTCTGACACTTGTAGTAAGAGAGAGAGAGAAAAAAAAAGGATGCTTTCAGAGGAATACACTTGAAATTACTAGATTTTTTTTTTTTTTTTGGGGGGTGGGGGTGGGGGGTGGTTAGTCATTCGATATCTGATATCTGTAATGAAAATACGTACTAGGGACTTGTTGGAGTACCGTCAGTATTTTTATTTCCTTGTTTATTTTTTTTTTATGTATTTATTTATTATTTACTTATTTATTTTACTCTCAGTGAGCGACAAGCCATCTTAATATTTTGTAAAGAAAAGACCTTTGAAGATTAAAATTTATTTATTTATTTATTTATTTATTATTGGTATAATCGGTGGTGTTTCATGGACATGACACGTGTCCTTCCGTTAGACACAGATGAAGCTTTGTGTAGAATACACAAAATGTACCTCGCAACTCATTATTCATATTTCCTTACACATTAATAGAAATTACTGCATAAATATTAGTACAGTATCTGGAATAACAGCAGCAAAACTTATGAGAAGTCTGGAAAAATTAACAAGTTAGAACTAATAATTAATTAAGATGATACATATAATAATGAAAACAAGCACAAGTCTCTGGCGTCGATAACACTTGAAAACGTCTTTGTTTACAGACCAAGCACGTAGTGAATTGTGTTCGATTTTTCTTTGTTATTTGCTATTTGAGTAATTTACCTTCTCAGTCACAATCCAGTCTTTTTTCCTGATTGAGACATTAATCCTCCTAAATGTATTTATTTAACTACATGAAACTTTCGTTTGATGCAAGGTGTGGCTAGCGATCTTCGTAGACCGATGCGCCTAGCAACAACCTATCATAGCGTTGTTGCCATATCTCGGCTCGAAAAGTGA
>NC_051390.1:28511096-28513344 GCF_015228065.2 Penaeus monodon
ACCATGTTTTACACTGTACCGAGATCGAGAGATTGATTCTGTGACAGACGAGGAAACCGTCTCTCCTAATGACTTACACTGTCCAAAAATCATAATAAATAGGTCACACAGTTCTGGCTAATGACGCTATTTCTGCCTCCTCTCTCCTGTACCAATAGATAAGAATAGAATTAAAGTGTAAAGGATTATAAACCTCGTTATACAATATATGCGTTTATTTGGAAAATGGGGGGATAAACACTATACAATGCGCTTCGCACACACACACACAACACACACAAGACCAAAAACACACACACACACACAACACACACACACACACACACAACCACCACCACACACACACAACACCACCACCACACACAAACCCATACACACAACACACACAACAACACACACACGACACACACACACCCATTTTTTTCCCACCCTGCATAGATGCAGGATGACAAGAATTCTAACCCGTACCTGCATTACTATCACTGCATGCTGTCGAATCCCTCATCGTCTCCTGTTAAGTCAATGAGATGAATCAAGGTCAGGCATATAACAAGTCTGCGGTGCGCCGAGAAAACTCTCCATTGTCTGATCAATACCGCAAAATGGCCCCCCAAAAAACAAAAAAAAACTTTTCCCCCCCCTCTCACCGTGCGATGACCCGTTGCCAAGATCGAAAACGCGGCAATGATGAGACACTTACAATATCGATAGATCATCTGCACAGGTGGCAGCTCTTGGATGTTTGATAGGGCATGTCTCCTGACCATCTGATGTACGATACAGTTAGAGCTGTCTGGAAGATACTTCTTTTGTTCGGTCGATACTCCTACCACTACTTAAATACAGTCTGTCACCAGTAGAAAATTACGGCCCTTAACCCGTTTCTTCATCGCGGTGATATCTCCAGGTGGCGTGGGTTTTTCAAATCACCATTGAATATCTTCTTTCTTCCTGTCGTATTGGTCACCCACTTTTCACTCACCAAACGACTAAACGGGCTTTAAATACCATTAACGACACTTCTCCAAGCTGGCAACTATTGATATTGATTGGGCTGGCGGAACACAAACGGCTTAAATTTTCTGTGTAACTGTTAAAAATGCGATTACCACTATTTCATATGTTACACCTGTCATGCTTATAAAACTAAAAGGTTAATTACCTAATAGATTGACGAAAGTCGGTGGTTTTATCTATTAGAGAGCATTAATCGGGTTTCCAAGGTATCTACACCTGGTCAAAGACGGGTTTCACACAAACACACACCACACACACACCACACACACACCACACACACAACACGGACCCTATGACAAAGACCCACACACACACCACCCACAACACACACACCACATCATAAATAAAATACAATTCAGTTAAAAAAGGATCATGAAATCTGTTGTACCCACATGCCATTAATAATGACTTTTCAGAACACACACACACGCGTCTAACAGGTGATAACCAAAATAAGAATAAAAATAACAGCTTATATGTTTTGTGTAAATGTAAATTGCGACTAACTACCCACTACGCACCGTTTGAAAAATTGCAGCTTAACACAGGTTTAATCATAAATCTAACACTGCAACCCTACTAAGAATAACAACAGAAATTTCTTACTTCCGAGCGGGACGTTGCTAAGCAATTAGCTTACATCCCAAGGCATCTTTCTAATAAAGATACATTCACTCAAAAGGATCATGAACTCTTGTTGTAACTCTAAAAATGTCTTTATTATGACTTTCACAACACACATCCTAACAGGCGGTAATACAAATAACTGAAAATAACAAGCTTAAAATTTCTGTGTAAATGTAAATGGGATAACCACTATCTCATACTTCTTTGAAAATTTCAGGCTTATACGACGTTTATTACCTACAGTTGAAAAGTCACGTTTTATTCTATTAGCGAGTGTTTAATGGTTTTTCAACGCTCTGCGCGAGACAAGACGGTTTCCCCATCCTATTTTCGTCTGAACAGTTAATTATTACCAACTAGGATCACCACCGTCTCCACGTGGCTAACAGTTTGTTTTTTGCTAATAACCCCAAGGGGCAATGCGGTATAATTTCCTAAAATGTTCCCGCCCCAGCTCTCAATTTTGTCAATCTACATGCACCTAGAAATATGTTCATCTTTCCCATATGTAGAACTCTGTGCACACATACAGTGCATTCTCTTCTGATATAAAAAGACAGGTAAACACTGATTAGGCTCCCTCTGTTTATGATGATATAAAGAA
>NC_051390.1:28513444-28528444 GCF_015228065.2 Penaeus monodon
GAAAAGAAAGAAGGGGGGAGGTGGTTTGGCCCCCTTAGGGTAAACGCCACAAGATTGACACACCAAAATCCCTACATAGAAAAGAATTTCCCCCCCGGGTCCCGCAAGTAACCCCAAACCCTTCATCAACCATATCCTCATAACCGGGCTAGATGCACAACTAAGAAAAAATTTGAAAAAATTTTTTCCAAAAAAAAAATAAAGATTTAAATTAGCAAACAAAATATCAGTGATAGAAATATCAAAAAAGTAATCATTTTTTTAAGGAAAAACAAAATTTATACCTTATAAATTGCAAAATGATGGGATCCTTGGTTTAATAACCTTGCCACATGCCGCGGGTGATACCCAAGAAACCCAAACAAAGAAGAAAAGAACAAACACGGCCCCCAGGGTTTGCCAGTCTTGCCCTGCCCAGCGGCAATAATTGTAAGCAGTGGAAAAACTCAGAGGTGCATTTTATTTTTCTTGATTTGAGTTACGAAGTGTTTTTTTTTTGTAAATATACCCTACCTTGGTTTTATTCTTTTTTTTTAAACCATTTCATTTTGAACCCTGGAGTTCAAAAAACGAAGGGCAAATATCAGTTTGAAAAATTGATAAAAAATAATAAATAAGCCATTAAAAAATGAAAAAAACATAACGTAAATTATTAAAAAATTTTCAAGTATAAGATAAGTATCTTATTTTTAAAGAACTTTTCCCACGCACCAAAAACTTAATTTTGTTTACACCTTTTTTAAAAAAAAAACAAAAAAAAAAAAACATGTACAAAAGGGGCCCCAGAAAGTGTAAAGAAAAAGTTCGGGAACTGTACGGGGGATAAACACACGAGGGATCTAACCCGTGTTCTCGAAACAAAGGCAAGTCAACGGAAAGGGCCCTACAGTGACAAAACCCGTCCAGAAATTTGAGAGGATCTTATCCCACCCCTTTGACAATCCGTTTTAAAATTTTTGACGTTCCCCCTTAACGATTTGAATGATTTTTGAGAATCACTCCACTTCTTACTAAACTACAATGAACAATACTTCCCCTGCAACCACCTTTTTTGGGTTTGGCCTTTACCACTACACTATTTTTGCTTGTGGGCATTTTTATTTTTGGTTTTTTTTTTATAATATTTAAATTTTTGTTTTTAAGTGTTTTTTAAGTGTTTTTTTATTTTTTTTGAGCACTGATGATACAGATTCATCCCGAAACGTTTGCAATATAATAAGAAGTTCTAGCCGGTTTTTCCTCTCCCCAATAAAAATTCGAGCCACTAGACTCATCTTAACCCATTTAATTTTATATAATATATTTAATAAAATATTTAAAATTTAAAAATATATATATTATATTTTAATATATATATGTATTATAATATATATATATATTATATATATATTTACATAAAATAATACGAAAATATAGCAATGGTGTATATCTAACGGGTATCATTAACAATTTCTAGTTACGGTGATTTCCCCTCGCTCTGGAAAAAAGTGGATAATAAGTTAGTTTCAAATAGTCAATAGTTCGCCTATTACCATACTACCTGTACTGTCTAAAGTTCTCGAAAAGAAAATCATAGTACATCAACTGACAATATTCTGGAGAAATGGCCCTACTACCCAAAAAAACACAGGCTCAGAAGCAAGCTGTCTACTGAACAGCATTTTACAAAAACACAATGTTTTAAAAATTAGAAAACAGCGAAAAAAAATTGTTTCTTTGCGACATCCAATAGGTTTTTAGAAAGAACCAGTCAAACTCGCAAGAATTAAAAAAAAAAAAATTCAAATAATCAAAAAGAAATTAAAAAGGAACATATCTTAATTAAACCAACGATCCCGGGTTTTTTCAAATAAAGAAAGTCAAAACTTCATGTCCTCCATTACAGTAATTGTATGGTATCTTTTGTACTGTAAAATAATGTTTTTCCCTTAAAAAAAACCATTCAACTAAAGGGAAAGAATTTTCAGTTTGAATTTTAATTCCCCCCCCCCTCCCCCCCTCCCCCTCCTCCCTCTCTTTCCTTCCCTTTTTCCCCCACCTTCCCCTCAGCTCAGTCCTTTCTCCCTTTACTACCTTTTCCTTCCCCCCCTCTCTTCCTCCCCAAAAAACTACCCTCTTTTATCAATCTATCTACCTTCTTGCTTATTGCAATATTCCCTCTCCCTCTCCCTCCCATGATGAGCTTGTAGTCCACGCTGAGGTATGCAACCTTTTTTGAAGGCAAAAATAAGAAATAGAAGCAAGGAAATGCCGGGACCTTTGGATGATGGAGAACAGAGTATGTGATTCCCCCTACCAGGAGTGAAAATTTGCCCTTTGGGGGTGTGTCACAGTTTTCCCCAGTTAGGGACATGTGAACATGTGAAGGAAGGGTGCACAATCGCACTGTGAGCCAAACCCAAAAAAAGGGATCGGGGATACTCTGTGGCATGGGGGAAAAAGAACAGGAGCCTTTTTCTTTCAAATTTTTTTTTATTAGAGCCACAAGATCCCACGTGGGAGATGACTGATGCTTTTGGGATGTTGCCATAGTCCCCCTAAAAAACTCTGCTGGGGGCAATAACACATCCCTGGATGTTTTATAGGCGGAAGATTGGAGTTTTGGGGGTCTTTTAAAAACTAGGCCATCTTCTATGCCTTTCCCCCTGCCTGTGACTCTTCATCAAGCGCATGCTACGGGTTCCGGGGGACATGCGTTGGGGGCTGTGATGAGTAGCATAAAATTATGTGTTAAACTCACAAAATGAGGAGAATGCATCCGGGGATTTAGTTCTGGGTGTAGGAAAGCATAGAAGTCATGTAAGAGACATAGGTGGGGCTGTACTTGGCGGAATGCTGATACGGGTACGGGCATAAGAAGATTTGGGGTGGCAGGAAGGGTATAATGGAGGCTGAGGGCAAAAATGTTAAGAAAAAAAGCACAGGGATGTAGGAGCACCTGACACATGAGGCCACTAATCATGAAGAAAGAATGTAATCCAAAGTGCTCCATGGGAAATGAGTGGCCCCACCTGTCTCCCATCGAGAAAGTCGGTAGCACTGAAATATTCAAGGAACGTGGGCCTTTCCGGTTTGGGGCTGGTGATACGTTTGCCGAAGTCAGGATGTCGAGCATTGAAGTCTCCCATGTAAATCAGCCACCGAGCGTCGGAGGAGGCAAGGCGAGTAAACGTTGCACAATCGAATTTTGTCCTCTCCAAATGTCATTTCCAGCAACTGAAAAATGTTATCGTGTAACGATTTATGAAGAAGGTGGCCAGTGAGTAGGGGGGGGGGCTCTCTCGCACCAGAGGGGCCACAAGGGCTTCTGAATGAATATTCAAGATTTAGTGAGTCTTGCCAAGTTTCAAATCCCATGAGTATTCCGGGAGATGGAGTGAAGCCCCAAATTTCGAGGAGGGAGGAGGGTGAAGGAGTGAGAGAAAGAGAGAGAGAGGGGGGGGGAATAGGGAGAGAGGGGGAAAGGGGGAGGAGAATGACGAGTAAGGGGGAGAAAAAAACAGAGAGTGAGGGTTGAAGGACAGACAGACAGAGAGTTGGAAGAAGGGAGGGTGAGGGAGAGTAGAAGGAGAGAGAGAGAGAGAGAGAGTGGAGAAGGAATAGGGAGAAATGGGGGAAAGGGGGAGGAAAATGATGAGTAAGAGGGCTAAATGACAGAGAGTGAGGATGAAGGACAGACAGACAGAGAGTGGGAAGAAGAAGGGTGAGGGAGAGAGTAGAAGGATGAGAGAGAGAGAGAGAGAGAGAGAGAGAGAGAGAGAGAGAGAGACGGAGACAGAGAGAGAGAGGGGAGGGGCGAAGAGAGAGGGGGGGGATAAGGGCGGTTAATAAGGGAAGGACCTCCTTAGCAAAGCTTAGCACTGACAAGTTCTGGCCTATTTCTCTCCTTTCATACTTTTGCCAGTTACTTGAGTGCATCACACTCAACCGTCTGCTCTACGCGGCAACCCAACTGTATGTGTTTCCTATCTGAGTGAGGGACACACCACTGGCTTTTAGAAACTCTACACCTGCCTCTCCCCGCCCAATGTTGTGGTTCATGGACCTTCAAAGTGCTGTTGATACAGCGAATAGAAATAACCTTGAACAGCTACTGGAATTTGGTTTGTGAAGAGACGTTTACTGAAGTGGATAAAAGTCAGCACTGGAGCCACTGGAAAAATTTCAAGCAAGTCATGCAGTTTATCCTTGGTTGCTCTGCTTCCACCAGGTAGTTAAAAGGGAGTCCGAACAAATGTGCCCCACTTTTGGACAGGGTATACTTCAATATCATGCTCTCAGCATTAGATGTCAGAACTCTTCCTATCTCGTACCTCACTACTCCAACATCATCAGGGAAGTACTTGATCCAGACCCCTAGACCTAATCTTGGGCCCAGGTGGCCACAACCTTATTAACACTGTAAAACGCCAGCCTCCACAGACTCGCTATTGATATCCCTTGCAGTAGATGATCCTGATTTCCCGCCCTGACGAGTCCCTCATTCAGAGGTCTCCTTCACCTCAATCTACAGGACAGATTTTCTTCTCCAGCAAAAGCAACGGCACTATAGGCCATCGCCAAAGTGTCTGCATCTGTTCCCGCTGCCCACCACCTCTACGTCGACACCGCTCTGCAGGCAGATGGAGCGCAGCATGTGCCATGTTTTCTTCCTCTAGGAGCCACCAGAGGGGGGTTTTGCATGGGTTGACCGTAGATTACCCAACTCCTCAAACTCTACTTACTGTGAGCTTCGGGGCCTCCTGGATGCTGTCATATTCCTGACACGAGGGGCTGAACGGAGTTTTGATCTGTGACTCCCGGTCTGCCTTTCACGCCCTCAAATCAGTAAAAACATTATGTTGCAAAGGTTGTGCGTAGAATACTTTCCCAGCTCGCCATAGCCAACAGAGATCTCTTGTGCGCTTTTTATGGGTGCCTTTTTGTGTTAAGCTCACGGCAAATGAAACTGTAGACAATCTTGCTAAGACTGCTTGTACTCTGGATATGCCTGATATACATGGGCCCCCCCTCCCTCCAGTGTTACAGAAAAATTATATAATCCGAATATCAATTGAATCGTAGGAATGTAGAGCGTGATAGTAGTGTTTCCTCCAGTACTACGAAATTTTTGTGACTGTGTAGACAAATACCATCGTCATGGGCTCACGATATGCAGACACAATGTGGTGAGTGCAAGCTTCGGTCAGGGTACCGGCCAGTGGGCAGGCGTCTGAGGCAGAGGACGGCCCATTGCAAGTTGTGTGATCCGTAGTAAAGAACTGGCTACCCTATTGACAAGATCTCATTTATGTTTGTATACCACTATTCTTGTGAGTCATCCACATTTTGGTGGATATTAGCCTTTTATTTTTGCTTCTCTGCATGTGCGCGCACAGTGTGTGGTGTGAGTGCGAGTGAGAAAGTGAGTATGCATATTCATATTGTAGTGACCCGTGACCTTCCAAGGAATCCCCCAAAATACCTAAGTGTCCCTGGAATAAACATTCTCAAGCCAAGCCAGGGGACTGTTTTTTTTTTTTTTTTTTTTTCTTATCTATTTCATTAATTTTTGTATATTTTTACTTATTGATTTTCATCGAACCTGAAAACCATTTTCTTGTATATGTGTTTTAACCGGCGCTCTTTTAACGTCAGGGGAAGAATTTTTTTATAGTAATTAATTTTTACAATTATAAGAGAGGAGAGATTTTTAAAAATCATTTTACACTACCGCTTTCTGTTTATATATACGGCTTGCCGCGCCATCGAAGGGGGGGAAATTTCCCTCAGCTAGAGTCTGGGCTAGATACGTTCCCTGCTTATAACGGTGGGAGGTAATATTATAGCCCAGTAGAGAAAAACAAAAAGGGGGTCACTACTCGTATCATAGACTTTGAATTGGTAAGACTGCACCGAAAAAATGTAGCAACAAAACCCTTTTCTTTTGCCCTGAGATACCCTGGTGTCCTGGGGTCTCATGTCTCGCTCGACGTTTTTTCTGCATTATTTAATGTATTTTTTTCATTTATCTGTGTTTACAGAAATTTTTGTCGCACCTTCAGTACCTTTTCATGCTAAAAGGGGACACAAGGTTACAGTATTGTAGGCAGCTCTTCTACCTCAGGGTAGCCCTTGGGCTTCAACCCCTGGGTAATGAGGCCGAGTAGTCTGGGGCATCATTTGGGCGCAACTTTTTCTCTTTTGTGATTCCGATTTTAGTATGATTTCCCCGAGCTCACAGGAATATCCTCGAGAGCTCCCGTATTCGCTTGGGAAGTGTGCATTACGCAGGACGGCGGTAAGGAGGTGCTTTACATTCAAATCCCATTCCCTTAGCTGGTGGTGGGAAAACGCAACCAGGCTTCCACTAAGGGAGGGGGGCTAGAGGGGGAAGATTAACAAAAACACTGTCTCTTCTCTTACCTATTGGAAGTTAGCTTGAAACAATAGTTAAGGGACTGGGTTTGTCCCTTCGGACAATAGGCTTTGGCTCAGGGTTCAGACCTGGTCTGACACTGATACAGGGCCTACAGATTTTCAAAAAAACACCAATAACGAGAATTTTAAAAATAAGCAAGAGCTAAGGCTCGTAGAACAATAAGACAAGCTAGATGAGACTTATAGTGGGGGCTTTTTTGTCTCTATAATATAACAGTAATACACCAATATCACAGGTTTGGTCTATGTCAAAAAAAAAAAATTAAAAATCATTCATGAGGGTGCTAATTTCAATTCGCCTAGACACATTGCTAATGCACTTGCCAGGCAGTTCTCATATACCAGCAGCTCAGAAAATTACCAACCCACATGCCTGACCACAAGGAAGCGGCTGAACTGCAACCTTTACACTTTGCCACAGGAGATGACTTAGATTAAAACAAAGATCTAACAATGGATGAGCTTGTCTGAGCCCTAGAAGCCTGTAGAGGACCATCCCTATGCCCACATGAAATTCGACAAGATGATAAAACATCTGAATCATAAGTTCCTAGAATTGTACAATAATATTTGTAAGAGCCAGACTTCTCCAAACTCATGGCATTTCGCCCACATCATTCCATAATGAATGATGGGGGGAAAATCCCAGATCCGCCATTTCTTAAATGCCCAATTGCGTAACAAGTTGCTTATGCAAGATCATGGAATGAATGTTAAAAGTAGGCTATTGCATTCTTTAAATTCCAGAAATTTACTAGTTGGCAAGCAGTGCGGCTTCCAAAGGGACACCAAACTTTTGATCATCTAATGAAGCTGGACAGTCATATTCATGAGGCATTTGCCTTTTTTTTCAGCATTCTTAGATATAGAAAGAGTCTATGACGTGACATGGCGATATTGCCTAGTCAGAAACTTTAAGCTTTTGGATTACATGGAAACTTGCCTTGTTTCATTCAAAATTTTATTTTTTGACAGAACTTTTGCTGTCAAAATTATTTCTGACAATGTCTCTTATTCGGACATTTTTTTCCCAGGAAAACGTGGTCCCACAAGGAAGTACCTTGTCACCTACATTTTTTTTTGTGTATGATTAATGACATCTTCCAACTCCCCCTCGGAATCTTAAATATTCACTGTACGCTATTGATCGTGCATTATGGCATTGCAGCAGTAATGAAGACTTCGGAAAATTGACCCCAACTGGCACTGGATATGATTCATAACTAAGGCCCTCCAGTGGAGTATTAAGTTTTCCACAAGAGTATTGGCGTATTTTTTTTCACTAATAGGAAGCTGAACATCAGGCTAATTCTAGACAATCATTAATACCAATTCAAAATACTGCAAAATTTCTTGGTCTACATTTTGACCATAGATTAAATTGGAAGGATCATTATAGGTCCTTTAAAGAATAAATGCAATGAGTACTATATTCATTAAAGTGCATTGACAGAAATAAATAGGGAGCTGATAGAAAATCTTTGCTAATGATACATAAAGCCCTGATTAGGTCTAAAGTAGGTTTTGGGCAGTAGCTTATGGCTTGGCAACGAGCTCAAAACTGAAAGGTTTGAATATGCAGAATGCTTCTTACGCGTGTGTCTTGGAGCCCCGAAATGCACTCGTATCGAGTGTCTTGAAGTGGAGGCAGGAGTACCTCCCCCTCCGACTCAGATGCGGCCAGCAGACGCTTATCTATGCCGCCAAAATAGCCAAGAGCCAAGTCACCCTAACGGGAATGCTTTTCTTTGGCATTTGCGCCCGGAGGGCCGTGGCAGTAGGCACCTCACCAATAGACTTCACGACCTCGTCGAGAAAGTGGGTATAGATCTCTCTTCCATGATCCCCTGGTTCATTCAATTAGTGCCATGGGAAACTCCCACATTTACCATCGTAGGTGCTTGGTTTCCATCAGCCAAGGCCGTGGTACCGGAGGGGAAGAAACGCCAGAGATTTAGAGAGGTCCTTGTCAAACATTTTTCCCTTTTTAAATATATACGACGGCCCCAAGACAAAGAGTGTTGGGTGAGGGTGTGTGGTCGACTGAATGTCAACTGAGTTTCAAAATGCCTAGTCATACATCGATTTTTCTTGCCGAACAAGGTGATAAAACCTTGGATTTTGCACTATCAACGACCCACGATAGATTCAGATTCAGCAAGTTCCTTAAACCCATGATATCCTTAGAAACCACTAAAAATTAATTGCTGGGTAATATCATTCATAAGCTATGTAGTACCAATAAATCATTCAAGGTAATTTTGGGTACCAGACCACTCTGGTATCTATGGCAATGAAAGGCTGACAAGTTAGCCGGTCAACTGGTGAGCTGGCCCTTGGTATAGTTCGTACAGATCTCTAATTTTTCTAGCTCACTCCCTACATAGAAAAAAATTTTCCCCTTGCACGGCGCCCCCAATGCAACCCCAAACCCTTACCATCCATCGCCATTTAATAATACGCAAACCCAATCTACAAACAATAGACAATACATTAAAAACTGTTTCAGAATAAAAAAAATATAGAATTTACAATTTCAAATATACTATCAGATGATGAAAAAATCATCAGTAAAGTAATCAGTTTTCTAAGGGAGACAAAAAATAATAACCCTTTTTTAGATTGAAAATAAAAAACAGGTTCCATTGGATTAATGACCTTGTGGCTGTGTTAACATGGGCATATGCCAAGAAAAACAACAACAATAAAAAGGGGGTTTGCCTAGTCTTTGGAGAAACATCCTCCTTCCTGCCGATGTGCACCCGGTGGAAGCGAAAATTAAGTGGTTTGTATTTAAGTTTTACATCGATCGTAAGGACAAACTGAATCGTCGTAAGGGGGGATTTTTAAAGTATTTCTCATTTACTATATAAACAGAATACTCCGTCAATATATATTTATCTATTTTTTCATATATTTTAAGCTAAAGGTTTTTATGGTTCGTAGTTTGCTAAGGGGCGTTCTGGAGAGTTTCTTGTGATTTTATTGTTCCACGTTTATTTTTTTCTTTATTTTTCTTTCTTTCTTTATTTATTAATATTATTTTTTGAGACTTTTCTTAATATCTTAATTATATTGTGCTTAATTTGTATTTTTAAATAAATAAACGTATTTTAATTACGGCTCCTTGAGTAAAATTCCCTAGTTTTTAAATTTCTTCTTGCAATAAAGACAAATGAGTCCATAGCAAGCAACTGATTGTCTTCTATCACCCATTTATGGCAGACACGCACTTCCCTCGGACTTAACCACGCTTACCAGACAGAACCATTTCGTACTATGTCTTTTTTTTCTTTCCCTACCCCTTACACTCTTTTTTTAGTTTTTTACACTCTTCTAGATGTTTCCTCCTTTCCGCACAAATATTGTTTCTGGACCAGGTGGTGGCAGCAAACAAATAACCTAATTAACAAGGGTATTGATAAAGTAGTCCGAATCACTACAATATAAATATGTGAATATATATAGTTCACAACGTGCCCTGCGAGATACGATCATGCACCTTTTTTACTTCTTTGTAAAACTGTTAGTTGTCCACTGGAAAAAATAGATTTATCAAATCAAATCTCTCACTCTCTTTCCCTCCTCCCTTCCACCCTCTCTTCCCCCCCCCCCAAAATCTCTCTTTCTCTCCCTCTCCCTCACTCTCTTCCACTCTTCCTCCTCCTTCCCTATTAATCGCCCTTATCCCCCCTCTTTCTCACTCCCCTCTTTTTCCCTCCCTCCCTCTTTTGCTCACCTTCACCCTCGTTCTCCTTCTTTTTCTCCTTCTTAATCGCCTCCCTCTCCCTCCCCCCTCCCTCTAACCTAACCAAAATAAAAAGCAACAACAGAAATCATTACCGAAAGGAAGATATTCACGGAAAGCCTTTATACTTCATAATATTAAAATATATTTTTCAAAATCATAACTGCCTTTTTGGAATCAATGAAAAAGTACTCTCTCTCTCTCTCTCTCTGAAAAAGGGCCCAAATCATTTAGTACAATGGTGAACAGAGGTAGTTATACTTTTTAAAACGGCTGACTCTTATTTCTGAGAGTTGACACCACAAGTATAAGAACACGAGACATGTCTATATCTGGTTATAGCGGGGTCGCGGACAGGTCAGCTTGCCCGGAGGGAGGCGAGGGCTATGACCTTACCGCGCTGGTCGCTGGCGACGGACTACCCGAGGCCTAGGTCATTCTCGGTATAAGTAGTGACCGTTCCAGCTGGAGGACGATAGCAGCAGCTGCAGGAAGCATAGGGGGGAGCGAGGTGAGGTCACTGGCTCCGTCTGCTACACTGATCCTCCACTCTACACTCTCTCTCTCTCTCTTTCTCTCTCTCTCACTCATTCTCACTCTACCTCTTTCTTCCACTCTGACTCTCCCTTTCCCTCCCTCCTCCTTCCCTTATTGACCGCCTTTACCCTCCTCCTCCCCCTCCCCCTCCTCTCTCTCTCTCTCTCTCTATCTCTATCTCTTCTCTCTCTCTCTCTCTCTCAATCTCTCTTTCTCTCACTCACTCATTCTCACTGTACCTCTTTCTCCCTACTCTGACTCCCCCTTTTCCCTCCTTCCTCCTCTTCCCTTATTGACCGTCTTTTCCCTCCCCCTCCCTCTCTCCCTTTTTCCCTCCCCCCCTCTTTTCCTCACCTTCACCCTCACTATTTTTTTTCTTCCCCTTACTCCCCCCCATACTCCCCTTCTCTCTCTTCCTTTCTCTCTTGCCAACCTCCCTCCTCACTTTCTCTCTCTCTTTCATCCTTCTCTTTCTCTCACCCCCCTTCCACTCTTGTCCCCCTATGTCTCTCTCTCTCTTTCATCCTTCCTCTCTTTCTCACTCTTTCTCTCATCCTTCCTCTTTTCCCCTTTACCCTCCTCCTTTCCCCACTCTTGTCTCTTTTTTCGCTCTCTCTCCTCTCTCTCACCACCTCCTCCTCTCTCTCTCTCTCTCTCTCCTCTCTCTTTTCCTTACTCCCTTTTCTCCCTCTCTCTCCTTCCCTCCTTTCATTTCCCTCTCCCTCTTCCTCTCCTCCCTTCCCTCCATCTCCTCATCCCATCATTAACCACTCTAATCCTCTCTCTCTCTCTCTCTATTTCTCCTTCCTTCCACCCTCCCTCTTCTTCTTTCCCTCTCTCCCTCACCTTTATCCTACGTAATTTGCTCCCTCCTATTCGCCTTTTTACTCCTTCCTCTCTATTTATCTCTGTCTCTATCTGTTGCTCTCTCTCTCTCTCTCTCTTTCACTCTCTTTCATCTTTCTCCCCCCTTACTTAGCTCTCTTTCCCCACTCT
This sequence comes from Penaeus monodon, assembly GCF_015228065.2. Taxonomy (NCBI): domain Eukaryota; kingdom Metazoa; phylum Arthropoda; class Malacostraca; order Decapoda; family Penaeidae; genus Penaeus; species Penaeus monodon. Next base: position 28,525,146 of record NC_051390.1, read on the forward strand.
CTCTCTCTCTTCCTCTCTCCCCCATCACCCCCAGTCTCCGACTTTTTCTCCCTCTTACTCGCCTCTCCCCCTCTCTTTAACACTATTTATCTATCTCTGTTTCTCTCTCTCTCTCCTTCCTTTCCCATACTCTCATTATCTCTTGTAGTCTCTCTCTATACATCTCTTTCTCTTTTTTTCTTTCCTTCCTCCTCCCTCTTATCCCTCCCCTTTCCCCAGCCTTACACTCTCTTCTGTGTTCTCTCTCCCTCTCGCTCTTTTTTTTTTTAAAATTTAAAATTTGTTTAGTACATTATAACTGACAATCGTGGGTCGCCTTGCTGTTAAAACATTTAGTGATGAAGCTAAAGCCATCTTTAGGATGATTTGTAGAGAGTTATAAAAGAGAAATAAAATAAAAGTCTAAAGTCGAAGGTAGCTTGCCGCAGTAAAAAGTTATCCGCAAACATATTGCAGCCTCCACAAGTGTACTGCTGAACTGAACTGTTTTGGGTGGAGGTTAAGAGATGCAGTTCCCTCTCTCGCACCAGCCGATTCTTCATTCTGGATTACCTCAATAGAATGTGCGTAGAAAGTTCTCTCTCCTCGCAAAGGCAACGTGAAGTCCGTGACTTCGGCTGTGGCTATTCCTGATGTTGTAGGGTAAGGGAACCACGAGCTGAAGTCGTGAAGAAGCAAGGTGATGGCTGTTCTGCTGGGGACCATGTAGAACACGCACAACGCCGCCACGTCCCTGCGGTGCTGGAGAGACCCGGAAGTAATTGAGCGATCATTTTCCCGCATCTTGAATTCCACAAGCCGAGGAAATTGATTTTGTACTCTATCGAGTAGGCCAAGAAAGATGGCGGACAGGACGACCATACCCGAGGAGAGTATTCCATCAAAGGGCGAACTTGTGAGTTGTAGAGCATGCAACAACCCCGCTGTCTAGAAGATGAGAGATTCGCCGTACGCATGCCAGGTTACAAGTTACTATTTTGACCAACCCTTAACCAACCACCCCGGATTTTTGTTCTGTCCCATTTTTTTTTTTTTTTTTTTTTTTTTTGTGTGTGTGTATGTGTGTGTGGGGTGTGGTGTGTGTGTGTTGTGGGTGTGTGTGTGTGTGTGTGTGCCAAATACAGATCGCTCCACATTTTGCTCAGCCGACAAGGAGTCTTTCTGTAGGCCCTATGACCGATACTAATTTCTCCATTCCTTGAATTGGTGGGAAAATGTGTTTTTCTTCTGAACGCAATTGATATCGATACTGTTATTATTGTTATTGATGTTATCAATATTAAATTGTTTTTAAACTTTGGTAACATTCAAAACAATAAATAATGCAAAAGACCATTTCCAAAAGTCATGGAAAAGGGTAAACAGGTGAGATAGGTAGGACCAATAACTGATTCCTTGTGATTAAGCACTTGTAGAGCCATCTGTGTGTAATTACAATCAATAAAAATGTATTACAGTATGCATGGCATCTATTCTTACCATCCGTGCCGATTGGGTTAACGTGACTAGTGAATGTCAGCTGGTTATCAGACTGCGCCCTAAGGATGCTTATTGCTCTAAGCAGATCAAATGTTTTTTCATCAGTGCTAATGGATGGAGCTAGTGTATTCTGTCGACGGGATATTTACATGACCTGAGTTTTATCTGGTGCAAGCGTACCTGCCATCGTCGGCCTAATGAGGAGATAAGAGATAACATCATTAATATGCTCAAAAGTGGCAGAGTATTCATGGTTTTTCACATTTAAAGGATAATGTGCAGTCGCCAGCATATACATGGGCTTCTGGAGTCAAATGTAGAATGTCTTTGAAATTGACGTTCCATAAGAGCGGGCCAATGATGCTGCACTGGGATATATTTTGCACTGACTGGGTATTCACCTGAAGAGTAACCGTTTACTACAACTTGAAGAGTTCTTCCTCATAGATAATCTTCAATCGGCATCAGCAGGTTATCATCAAAAATATTTTTGCTTTTTTTTAAAGCAGTTTTGATATAAGATGGCAAGTAGAGTTACAAGCTGGTCATCACACTTCTTAAATATGTTGGGTTGTCAGGTCCAATGACTACGTTAAAATCTGGCTTATACAAAGGTGGAATGCAATCATGAGACATGAGGCCTTATTGCTGTTTTACTAAGCTCCACCAGTCTTTACTTCCAACGTTTCTCCATTGTTCAATGGCCTGTTTCTGAACCTGTTTCAATTTTTAGCAGGCATCTTCCAGTAGTGTTTGAGTGAGTGTTGATATTAACATTTGTGTCTCACACGATGTTTTCTAAAGCACTTCGAAAATACACGGCTAGTAGCCGTTGCTCCAGGTCTAGATGGTTCTTGTAAATGTCTCCTCACGAGCTAAATATGGCATAATGATCTGAAGAGCCCATTGTTCCTTTACTATGGCAGCTAAGTGTCCCTTCGGAAGGCGTAAATGACAGGGTCCAATCAGGAGCCTGACATATGGGTGGGGAAATCAACATGTTCAACAAATCAACAGATCTTCAAAAGATCTTGTAACAAGATACTGGTTCATATCACCTACTATTAGGATGTTTTTGCAAGTGTACCGATGAAATATTCCATCACTGTTTTTTGTATTAACACGATGGGTTCTGCTCCTTGTCACTGGGGCCTATAACAGACACATAATAACAAAAACATGAGCTCCAGATGATCTGGCATGTTAATTTCCAGGGCTGAACAAAAAGTGCCTTACGGAAACAGACTGCAACACCACCAAAGATGCAGCTAGTTCTGTGCTGCTGTTAAAGGGAGGAGGTATGCATCTATCCTTACAGGCAAATGATTTCTCTCTTTCTCACCATCTCCCTTTTTTCTTCCTTTCCTCGCTTTCACCCTCACCCTCCTATCTCTCTCTCTCACTTACCCTTTCCCCTTCTCTACCCTCTCTCCTTCATCTTTACCCTCCCTCCTCCTTTACCCTTCCCTTCCTCCTTCTTTCTCCTTCCCCACCTCAAGATTACCCTATATCCCCTAATCCTCATACTTTTTCTCTCTCCTTCCCCTCCATCTCCCTTGGCCCCCCTCTCACTCGTCTTTCCCCTCTCTCTACGACTTGCTGAAAGTTCCCCACTCGACGTTCTTTGATCCGTCTGTTATCCTTTTTAGGTGCTCGCGCAAAATTAAGGTAGTGAGGCTACGGTGCATTTGTACATAGAAAAATCATGGCCTTTGGCATGAAGTGTGAAGCTAATTATAAAATAGTTTCATACTTTCCTCCAGCAAATAAAAGGGGAATATAAAATGAAATTCCTTCGAATTGGTGATGTAGTGTTTGCC
>NC_051390.1:28540944-28545944 GCF_015228065.2 Penaeus monodon
CCGCATTGATGCAGATTTATAAACAACCCTCCCTAATCGGGCCTCGAACCTAGGGCACACCGGGTATGAAACTTTGAGGGCCAGTACTAAACCAACCATACCACACTACCCACTAAAAGGAGTGTGCCACTAGGATTTTAAACCCGGCTCCCTGGACATTACCTATTTACTCATACATGAGTAATGATAGCGAGGTTTCACACCATTCCCCGTGGGCAAATCGATGTAATTAATTTAAAGGTGTATATATATGAAAGATGGAATAATGCAATGCCCCATTGTGTGTATGTCGTGTGGTATGGTTGGTTTAGTATGCCCTCCGATTTCATACCCGGAATAAACCTAGGTTTGAGGCCCGGTCAGTTAGGGTTTTGTTATAAAATCTATATCAATGCAGCATTGCATTATTCACTCTATCATATATACACACAACTCAGTACATCCCCTAACTTTGTTTTCGAATTTCTAAATCGTTTCCACCGAGTACCCACGGGGAGTGTATGTGATACTTTGTTATCATTACTCATGATTAGTAGACAGGTAATGTCTATGGCGCTAGTTTTAATGGGTCGTGTGATAGGTTAGTTTAGTGCTGGCCCTCCGGTTTTATACCCGGAGAAAAACCTAGGTTCGAGGCCCGGTCAGGGAAGGTTGTTTTTATAGATATATTTATTGATTAAATTTTTATAAATTGATAATATATCTATTATACATTTATATATAATATTCATATATATATGTACATATATATATATATATATTTTATATTATAATATATATTATATTATATATATATTTGTTTCCCTGGTTTTTTTGGTTTTTTTCATATTTAAATTTAAAAAAACCCAAAATTGATTTCTGCCTTCGGCTGAAAAAATAGATTTCCATTTTTGGAAAAAAGGCCCCCAAATTTTATTCCCCATTTGGCCAAAGGTGAGGGTAAAGTAGAGGTTTAAAGTTCGAAAGGGGGATAAAACAAAACCAAAGCTAAAGTGAAAAAGGGTTTTGATTCAAGCCCCCTCATGATTTAAATTTTGATGAGAAAAGGGGGAAATGCCCCAAAGCAACTAACATTTTTTTTATTTTCCCTATTTTCTTTTAAAATGTGTTTTTTTTGCTTCAAAGATAAAAACCAAAATATGATCCTTTTTGATCAAAACACAATTTAAGCAAAAATTTTTTATAATTTTAAAAATTTTTGGAAAACAAAAAAAAAAATTTAAAACAAAACGTGTTCGCTCCTCCAAGGAATAAAAATCCTTTGAAGGGAGGCAAAAAAATATCAAACCCGTCACCAAAGGGGGATTAATTGTTTTTAATTCATTTGGGGGGGGATATACAAACAAGAATTTTTATAATTTGGGAAAAAATGATAAAACCCGGTGCTAAACGTCAAAAGAACTACAAGCGCGGGGGGTATTTCCCCGCCCCTGGGAAGGTTGAGGAATTTGTCCTCAAAAGAGGGAATTATCTTACAGATAACGACAATCAAAAAAAATTGATGCATTTGGGAAAAAGCGTTCACCTGCTTTTTTAAACCCAAAAGAATTTTTTGATGGGCCTGCCAAAATTTGAACCCAAAATTGTTTAGGGCCCTTTTAAACAAAACCAAAGATTTAAAAAGTTTTAAGAAAAAGGGTTTTAACAAAGTATTTAAAATAATGTATCAGCAAAACATCAATATGGTAAATTTTTAAAATAGTCCCAAATCAATTTAAAATATGTAAAAAACCCATAAAAATTGGGGTTTCCCCAAAAGGGTTTGATGCGGGAATTTTTCAATTTCGATTCAAAAAATGCCTTTTCCCTTTTAAATCTGTGGCCATGGGGGAAGTAAAATGCTAATGCGAAAAAGGCTCCAAAAATTTCCGACATTGCAGAATTATTTAAGGGCATCTTCGCTCCAAATGGGCTGGAGATAACAACAAAAATGGGGCGTCAAAATCTTCCAAAAACTAAAAAACAGGTTTTGTGAGGAAGCGGCAAAAAAATCCAAAACAGACAAACCCAAAAACACACCCACACCCCCCACCCCCTTTCCCCACACACACACGCCCCATACACCACCCCACCCGCACACACATACATACACACACACACCCCACACACACACACCCCACAAACACACCAAACCCAACACACACAACACCACATACACCCCCACCCCCACCCCCCACACACCCCACACACACACACCCCCCAAACATATATATATATTTTATATATATATATATATATTATAATATATATATTATATTTTCACATAAAAAAAAACAAAAATAAATATTTGGGAACGTAGGTTTTACACACAAGAAAATACATAAACTTGTATATAGGGCGCACCCCACAAAAAAAACCACAACACCCACACACACACACACCCAAAAAACAACACACCACACACACACACACACACACCCCACACCCCACACACACACATACACACACCGGGGAAGGTATTTCGCGGGATATACGCACATAACCTTCCCCAAAACCACACAAAAAAACAGAAAATACGCATGTGTGTGTGTGTAGGGGTGTAATTATGTGGGATACATGTGTGTGTGAGTGTTTTGGAAAATTTTTATACCTAAAATTTAAAAATTTATTATATATATATATTATAGTATATATAAAAATAACACACACATCATATATATAAATATAATAATATATAATAATTTTATATATTTTACCATACCCCCCAAACACACACACCACACACCCCCCCTCCACACCCCCACACACACACACCCCACACACCACAAAAACCCCACCCACACACACACAAAAATATATATATATATTATATTTATATAATATAATATATATTTATATAAAATTTTATGTATATATTCCCCAAAACATACATTAAAAAAATTTTATTAAAAATTTTAACTATATATATATAATATATATTTGTAATACATATATACATATATATAATTTTCCAAAGAGGCATAGGGAACAAAATCACCCAAAAAAAAAACCAAAAATAATTAAACTTGTTCATCCTCTGATTGTTTTTGGGAGTATTTCAAAGGGGCCAAACCCCAAATATTTTTAAAATAAACAATTTCCATACCATTTGTTTAGGTCAAAAATGTCTTTTTTGGTTTTAAATGTTTGGGGGTGGGAGGTTGCTCTTGGGCTTTCCGTCCACGTGGGGCCCCCACTTTTACCATCAAATAAGAAAGTTATCAGCAGTCCCAAAAAAACAATGGTTTAAAGGTTTAAAAAGGGGCTTTTCCCCCCTGGCCCGTCTTTTGAAGCACCAAGTAAGGGTTTTTACGGCGAGCACCCCAAGCATACGAAATAACCCGTCAGCAGGGGGTGCTGTTTTGGGGGGGCAAAAAAGGGGATATAAAAAACCAAAAAACATTTGTGGATATGAAACCAAAAAGGGTTTTCCGGGACAGTAAAGCGAGTTTTCCATTAACCTAAACCCTTTTTAAAAAAAGTGGCAGCCCCTTTTGGGAATGTTTTCTTTTGGGGGGCACCGGCTTGGCCGTGGGGTGGGGATTTCCCTGGGCCCCTTTTCGATCCCTTTCCCGGAACCCGAAACCCCTTTTTGGGCGACTCAAACACTCACAGGTCTGCTGAAAAAATGTTCTTGTACTATATTATTCATTAAAACCTAATTACAGACACAACTTGCTCTGTTTGTTTCCCTGCGGATAGGCTACGTGACAATGAAAAAAAATGAAAGGCGATGTGCGGTAAATCCATAGACATGCAGATAACAACTTTCAGTATTCCCCCCTAAGGTCTTTTATAATTATTTAAACAAAACCTTTCTCCCCCTCCTACGCCCGATTGACCCGATATTTTATCTAATTAAAGCTCTCCCCCTACAAAAACATACATGGTTAAGGAATATAAGGGCATTCCCCGACCTAGTCACATCGAACGTTCGTTTCTCCCGAATTCCATCATTTGATGAAAAAAAGAGAAACGCAAAACTATGGCCAAAAGCACCACCAGCAGGGTTGTAAATCAGTTCATAAGGATATTCTTATATTATATATATATAATATTTTATATATATATATAAATTTATATATATATATTAATTACAGGATATTTCAGTGCCTCCCAAAACGGTAAAACTTTGTCTAATTTATCATTTTGAGTGAAATGATTTTTAATTTAAGGGAATATATGTTGAGTTTTAAATCTAAGGGGGAAACCCCCTATGTGGTGATTTAGGGGATCACCGGGGGGGGGTTATAAATGAAAAGGACATATATTTAAACATAGAAAAGAAAATTTAGCAAAAAATGAAAAGGAGATTGCCGGGGGTTTTGTAAATTTTGTTAGTCAAAAGGGGAGAAAAGGGGCATATCTAATGCGTTTACTTTTAAGCAGTGTTTTTTTTATTAAAACTTATTAAAAAAAAAATACAGAGTGGGATAGTGAACAATTGCGAGGAGTTTGAAACCCCATGGGACATATAGTAATGCTATTCCCCAAATTTAAAATTTTTATAACTAATGTTATCAAGAAAAGGGGGTCATTTTTGCCCATAGACAGTAAATATGTTTTTTAAATGAAAATATTTACTTAGTAAAAACCCGTAGTCTATGAATGTACCCGTCACCCAAATCTATAGAGACAATTATTTACAAATCCTCTATTTTCAGAACCAAAAAAGGCACAAAGTGGGGAATTTCAGTCCGTAGCAAGGAGAAAATAGAGATAGAAACTTATTTCATCATAGTTAAAGATGGTGATTTTTAATGAGACTATTAAAGGACTGCATAGACAACTTAATGCAATCACCAGAGAAAGGAATGAATTAATTTTAAAAAATAAGAATTATGAAAATGAGTTACAAAGTGAGCTTGATAATAGAAAAAAAAACTTTATTAAAAATATTGGAGATTGATTTAGTGTTTAGTTTTCAGAAGCTCAAAAAACTGCTATAATTGAGGGCAAAATGATAACACACAGGGGAGAAGATTTAAGCAAAGCTTTGACCTTAAGTTTAAGTAGTAAGG
>NC_051390.1:28553444-28569771 GCF_015228065.2 Penaeus monodon
GTAGGTGATAGGTGAACATAGGATTAATGTCACAAGCGTAACCACACAACCTTATCGAGAGTGAAGCAGGATATGTAGGTGGACAAATCGACCCCTTCACAACACGTGCATAAGGTGAAGTATGTCAGCGACCGTGACGTAACATTGACCTTGTAAGAAACCACAAAAACCGCAAACCGCAACCAATGTCAAACACGATAATCCATACCCGGAAATCATTACACCTACTTTCACATGTGGCATTTTAATGTTCCGTACATGATGCATCATAAGAGAAATAATGAACAATGATATCTACAGACGATTATCTCCCCTCCATTACAGTACCGGTGACTAGATTAATGATCCAGCGTAACCCACACACCTTATCGAGCTTGAAAGCAGATAATGATCACGAGGCACCACTATTACCCATCAGCTAAGCGATTGGCTAACTCGCACATGTACCTTGCGGTTGAAAATGGTGCATCCATAACGAAAGATGAACCAATGAAAGTAGTTAACTAATCAATATCCGTATCCGAACTCATTCAACTCAGAACCAGTGATGTACGACGAGGATCTCCTCCAATGCGGGTGACATAGATCAATATCACCGCATAATCACAAACCTTGTGGATAGTGAAAGCAGTTTATGAATCCGAGGTAACCACCAGACCAAGCTGAACGATACTACCCGCACACCACTTTACAGTCCAAATCGTACAATCATAACAGAAAGATGACCAATATCCGTAACCGAAAATCATTACCCCCGTAGTGCAGGTTGCTCAGATGACTCACCGGACCGCGGCTTCTCCCATGCTACACCGCAATATTCACCAATGTTTAAACTTGTACCTAGATCGAGAATTGATTCTGTTACAAGACGAGGGAAACCGTCTCTCCTAAATGACTGAAACGTCAAAATCAATACTAATAGGTCAACACAGGTCTGCTATGACCGATAATTTCTGCTCCTCTCTCACTGTACCAGATATAAGAATGACAATTAAGTGGAAAGGAATTATAAAAACTCGTTTCCAATATACTGCTTTTTATTTTTGATTGTATAAACCCTTACCATGCGCCTCGCACAACACCACACACACCAACACACCACACACGACACACACACACCACACGACACACACACACACACACACAACACCAACACCCACACAACACACACACACACACACAAACACACTACGCACCACACACACACGACATTTTTTTCCCCACGCCTGCATATGATGCAGATGACAAGGAAAATTCTAACCCGTGCCTGCATTACTATCACTGCATTCTTGTCGAATCCTATCGTCTTCTGTTAAGTCAATGAGAGGTCAAGTCCCTATAACGAGGCTGTTGCAGCACGGGGAAAACTCTCCATTGTACTGATACTACCGCAATGCCACAAACTCATCTCAACCGTGCGATTACCCTTTGCCAAGATTCGAAACCGTGCAAATGATGAGAATATATTGGATAAATCATCTTCGCCGGTGGCAGCTCTGGATTTTTGAATAGGGCATGATACAGGACCATCTATGTAGCGATAGTTGAGAGCTGTCTGGAGATAATTCTTTTGTCTCGGTCGTATCCTCCTCTTAAATGATCGTCTGTCACCAGTGGATTACGGAACTAACCGTTTCATTCATCGCGGTGATATCTCCAGGTGGCGTTGGTGTTTCTCCATGAATTCTTCTTTTCTTCCTGCGTATTGTCACCCAGCGTTCACTCACAGAAACGCTACACATGGCTTTAAATACCATTAACGACATATTTCCAACTGGCCACTATTGATATTGTTGGGTCGGGCGGAACACACTAACAGGCTTAAATTTTTCTGTGTAATGTAAAATTGCGATACCACTATTTCATATGTTTACACCTTTCATGCTTATAAAACTAAAAGGTTTATTACCTATGAATTGAAAAGTCGTTGGTTTTATTCCATTTAGAGAGCATTAATGGGTTTTCCCAAGGTATCTACACCTGGTCAAAAGACGGGTTTCCACAACACACACACAACACACACCACACCGCACACCACACACACAAACACACACACACACACACACACTACCACAACACACACACGACAAACGATCAGAATAAATACAATTCAGTTTAAAAAGGATTCATGAAACTCTTGTTTGTACCCAAACTGCCATTAATAATGCACCTTTCAAGAAACACAAAACACGCGTTCCTAACATGCTAACTACAAATAAGATAAAATTAAACAAGGCTTCTATTTTTTGTTTACCATGTAAATGCGATAACTACCACTACGCACTTTTGAAAAATTCAGGCTTTACAACAGGTTAATCCTAATATACCGGTGCAACCCTAATAAGAATACACAGAAATTTCTTACTTCGCGGGACGATTGGATAAGCTATCTTACATCCCAAGGCTTCTTTCTAATAAAAATACAATTCACTCAAAAATCATAAACTATCTTGTTGTACTCATGTCCTTTATTATGACTTTCCAAACACACATCCTAACAGGCGTACTACAAATAACATGAAATACAAGCTTAAATTTTCTGTTAAATTAAATGGTATAACCACTATCTCCAGACCTTTGAAAAAATTTCAGCTTATACAACATTAATTACCTAACGGAGTTGAAAGTCCCGGTTTATTCTATTTAGGAGAGTGTTTAAATAGGGCTTTTTCAACGCGTCTGCGCGAGACCAAAGACGGGTTCCCCTCCTATTTCCGTCGAACAGTTAATTATCTACCAACTAGGATCACCACCTGTCTCACGTGCTTAACCAGTTATGTTTTGCTTAATTAACCTCAAGGGCAATGGGTATATTTCCTAAAATTTTCCCAGCCCCAGCTCTCAATTTTGGTACAATCTACAATGCAATACTAGGTCTAAATAGTATGTTCAGCTTTCCCATAGTTACTCATGTGCACCCCAATACATTGCATTCTCTTCTGATTATAAAAAGACAGGGTAACATGATTAGGTCCGCTGGTTTAGATGATATAAGACAAAAAGATGAATTAGGACAGAATGTGGACTAAGCTTTTCAGTAGTTAACTCCCCCTCCACAAAATTGTCTATAGTAACCTCCCACAATAATCTACGAAGAAAAGGAACTATTCAATTGGGAACCACTAATGTTGGTTCTACTACTAGTTTTCATTCATCTACCAATATGCCTTTTTGTCTCCTACAATAACGGAAAAATATTTAAAAAGACCAAATAACCTTGCCGACGAAAATAATCCAACTACACTTTACTTCTCGTTTCACCTGCCATGGTCTTTTCTCACCAGTCTACAAAACATGCTATAAGAGACGGGCTAGATAATTGCCAGCTTAAAAGTCGGAATACGTCGATTAGTAGTTTCTTTATCTACAAATATTTTTATGTCTCCTAAAAGAACGGAAAAATATTATAAAAGGACACAAATAACGTAGCCACACGAGGCATAATTCAACCAAACTTTACTTCTCGAATTCCCCTGTCATTGCCTTTCCTACAAATATTCAACAAGAGATGGAGCTAAGATAGTTGTTATCTTTAAGAGACGATCACCTCACCGCCGGTCTATGGTGATTTACTTTTATCGGGAAACGTACATTCACCACCGCTTTTTAAGTAACACATGCATATATTTTTCAAATCCCCCATATACAAGAAAAAAATATTTTTTAATCTGGCACTGAATAAACTTAGACACTGCTTCTTTATATTTTCTGAATATCTTAATACCAAGTCATACCAAAATGAAAAAAATATATATATCTTACATCCTTTGCCTATGATTTTTCCACTAGTCCCTAGTGTTTGTAGTAGCAGAAAACATTTAAGTCCCCTATAAACTATTTTTTATCTTCAAAATCAAAACACCTGTATAACAAGAAGGCTTTCCCCCCCAACCACGTGGATTTATTTTTCACTTTTAACAACTAATGTCTTTATCAAAACAAAACTTTTATAGATATAAACAGAGGTAAATAATATCAGCCCCCCAATGAGTATAAAGCTTTTATATTGTACGTGTTTGGACATGACAAAGTCAAATTCGCTACAGAGCGAGATTTTTGACCAAGGATATGTTTACCCCTGTTAGTAAAAAAAAATATTAGTGCACCTTCGATCCGATGGATCTTACAGGACAGCTGTGATATTTTCCAACACACTGAACAGCGTTTTTTTTTTTCTTTTCTTTTCTTTTCTTAAACCGAGTTATCTATAAAGGTGCTTTCTTGTTGTGTGTTCTAACATTAGATATTCTTGTTTTACAATGCGTAAGGGGGTATAATGACGAGCAAGCATATAGTCCAGGAAAGGTAGATTTATAGAGAAATGGTTGAAAATCCGTCCTAAAAGGTTAAAAAGCCGCAACCGAAGCAAATTTTCTAAATGCCAGTAAAAAGCATTCGTTTTAGGAGAAACAAATATTCGTAGTACCTCCTAATAAGGGAGGGAAAAAAAGCTTCTTTCATAACTTAGAGAAAGCAAATCCCTTTTTTTTTTTTCAAATCCAAGGGTTTTTATTGAAGTAATGATATGTAACCTGAGCATATTTTTTTCAGACTTGTGAAATTAATTGTAAGTGGTAAATGTTATAGCATTGCTATCATCTTTAAAAAGTCTTATTTATCTAAAGATGCTTCCTAACTTGACAAGCTCCAGGCAATATCCAGATAACGGACGACCACAGCCGGTTCAGGAACTACCTCTGCTTGTACACGAATAATGCATTCACCGCGCCATAGTAAACCATTAATGGACCGTGGGCGCATTGAGGAAGAGTCGAACAAAGAGCGAACACCATGCAGTACTTTTTTCTCGGCCATCCTTTCGTGAAGAACTTCATAGTTTAATGAATATCCTATCACTGGAAATCGCACGCCCTTCAAAATCATTTGACCAAAGTAAAACCCCCATTTCTAGATACTAGACAGTTTTAGAAATGCCGCCTCGGTTGTTTAGATCTTCGTAGCATATCGTTCTTCACAACCCACCTCGTTCCGCTCTGCTCACGCTCTGTCTCCCTAAGCAAACATGCCATATCTTGTTGGCGAGGCCTCACCCTTCTCCTATCTGCTCCTCTCCCATCGACAGCGCGATGCTGTATTTACCGCGCGGATGTAACAAATGTGATTTATAAATCATAATTGGAGCTATACATAATTCACACAAACCTAAATATTAATTGACATTGATTGACTTTGGAATTGGTGGTGCTTATAGCCATATCAAGCTGGAGGTTCCTTGCGAAGAAACCATAAATTTGATACACATATCTGTCTTTCATTATTATAGTATAAATAAATAATTACTCGTATGACAATATACAATCAATCATATTACGAAGACATTTGCCACGATAATTTTTCAGAATTTATAATCCATCATTCACATTCAGTTTTTGCTTCTCGATTTCCCTCGCAATTTATTTATTTTTTCCCATTCGCAGACAGAATACGACGGTAACAGGCCGATTGCTGTCTTCACGAGCTGTCACCCTCTGCGGAAGGAGCATTCCAGATTCTGTAGAGGCTTATAAATACTATCAAACCGCATCCGAGACCATTACATGGTAGTATTTACCAAATTTCCTTAGTAAAAGTGTCATTTTTTATCTCTTAAATGACAATTAAATGCTTACAATGGAGCAATATATGTATTTTTTTGCATACAAAGTAACCATCTAACCTGTGCTATTAAGAAGAAATTACTCCAATCCTCAATCATTTTCCCGAGACCAATTACATACTCTGAGAATGCTATACTTTTCCCGCTAACTGTGCGACCGCCAATGGCACTACTCCAATATGGTCAACTTTATCTGTCATCAGTAACCCGATTCTCAGCCTTGTTAACAAAACTTTACTTGGTGTTACATTATAATCTTCAGCATGTCAACTGCCTACGTTATCAGCGTCTTCGTCGTTCCGCATAGAAGATTCTCCCTGTAAATTTGACCCGCAGGCCCTATACGAGGGACTCTATATTCCCGCCGACTCCGCACTCATCACGACGCGGATGCGCGCGCGGTGAGAAGTAAAACCGCAAACGCGGGCGCCGTGCGAGGGCGGCGAGGGCGTCGGAGGGTGGCGGCGGGCGGCGGCGGCGAGGGCGGAGGCGGCGAGGGCGGCGGAGGGTTGGCGGGCGGCGGCGGCAGCGAGGGCGGAGTGCGGCGAGGGCGGCCGAGGGCGAGAGGCGGCGAGGGCGGCGGAGGGCGGTGGGGGCGACAGGGGGGGGTGGTATTCTTATCAAGTTCTTTGTATCAGAAAGATATTATTTTCGCTAAATTTTTGTCAGTGTGTATCTTGCAGTAGATACCCGCTTCCTTGTCTTCTATTTTTGCTCGAGCAGTATTTTCCTATTAATCAAGATGGATACAAAGATATTTTTACTCTAATATACAAGATATTTTATCCCTTTTTATATCAAGCGGATTATATATATACTATATATATAAGATATATATATATATAATAGAGAGAGAGCAGAGAGAGAGAGAGAGAGAGAGAGAGAGAGAGAGACCTTTATCATTACAAATATTGAAATTGTTTGACAGGTACGTTATGAGTTTCATTTTTTATTTAAATATTCAAACGGACTTTTAACCAGGGAAAGACTTGAGAATATAGTACTTGAATGTGCCCTCCACCTCTCTATGTAAGTGTTGTCGTCAAATAGCCCCCCCCCCCCCCTGTCGCCCCCACCGCCCTCCGCCGCCCTCGCCGCCTCCGCCCTCGCCGCCGCCGCCGCCGCCACCCTCCGCCGCCCTCGCCGCCTCGCCGGCCGCCTAGTGCGGTTTTACCTTCCCCGCGGCGCGCAATCCGCGT
Source organism: Penaeus monodon (assembly GCF_015228065.2). NCBI lineage: Eukaryota > Metazoa > Arthropoda > Malacostraca > Decapoda > Penaeidae > Penaeus > Penaeus monodon. Next base: position 28,560,261 of record NC_051390.1, read on the forward strand.
CGGTGATGAGTGGCGGCGCCGTGCGGAATATAGAGGTCCCTCGTCTAGGCTGCGTCAACATTAAAGGGAGAAATATGTCTCTGGACGACGAAGACTACGCTGATAACGTAGGCAGTTTACATTCTGAATGCATATAATGTACCACCACGTAAGTTTTGTTTACGGCTGAGAACGTTTCTGATGACAGCTAAAGTGCACCATAAAAAATTTTTTTTTTTTTTTTGTGGAAGGAGTGTTGCCATTGCGGTCGCACATTTAGTGGGAACATGTATAGCAGGCTCAGACGTATTTACTTGTCTCGCTGGAAATTGTATTGGCGATTGGGTATTTTCTTCTTTATAGCAGGTTAGTGGTACTTTTATGCAAAAAATACTATATTGATACCATTGGTAAGCATTATTTGTCATTTAAGAATAAAAATTACACTTTTACATAAGGAAATTTGGTCAAAATACTACCATGTATGGCTCGGAATGCGGTTTTTATATTTATAGTCCCCCCCCTCTAATCAATCTGAATGCCTCCTTCCGACAGAGGTGACATGCTCGGAAGACGCAAATCGTGCGCCTTTACCGTCGTATTTCTGTCTGCGAATGGGACAAATAATAATTGCTCGAGGAAAGCGGAAAGCAAAACTTTGATGTGAATGATGGACTTATCAATTCTGAAATTATCGTAGCTAAATGTTTTGTACTATGATGATTGTATATTGTCTACGAGTAATTATACTTTTATAATACTAATGAAGACATATTACTGTTTTTATCATTTTTCTGGTTGTCTTCGCAAGACCTCCAAGCTTGATATGGCTTATAGCACCACAATTCCATATCAATCATGTCAATACTATTTAGTGTTGTGTGAAGTTATGTTTAGCTCCATTATGATTTATAATAACCATTTTTTACATCCTCGGCGTAAATACAGCATCGCGCTTATTCAGGGGAGGAGGAGCAGATTTAGGAGAAGGTTAGGCTCGCCAACAGAATATGGCATGTTTGATATGGAGACAGAGCGTGAGCAAGCGAACGAGTGGGTGTGAGAACGAATGCTACGAAATCACACCGAGCAGCATTTCCTAAACTTTCTAGCTATCTAGAACATGGGGGTTTGACTTTGGTCAATGTTGAAGGGTGCGATTTCCATTGTACATATTCATTAACTATTGCATCTTCATCACGAAAGGATGCGAGAAGTACTTCCATGTTGTCGTCTTATTGTTCGCTCTCTTCCTCCACTTCCAAGTCCATTACATTGTCTTTTTACTATCACGGTGAAGTCATTATCTCGTGACAACAGAGTTATTCCTGATACTGTCTGTGTCGTCCGTTATCTGGATATTGCCTGAGCATTTCAGAGTTTAGGAAGGCATCTTAGATAAATAAGACTTTTTGTTAATGATGATAGCACATGCCCCCCCCCCTATAACATTTTAACACTTACCTATTTTCCCAAGTCTGAAAAAACTGCTCAGTTCATATACATTTACTTCAATAATAACCCCTTGGTATTGAAAAAAAAGGGCATTTTTCTTTCTCTACGTTATGAAAGAAGCTTTTCCCTCCCTTATTATGAGGTAATACGAATATTTTTTTCATCCAAACGAATGCTTTTTTACTTGTCTCTAGAAACATATTGCTTCGGTTGGGCGCTTTTTCCCCTTTAGGACTGGATTTTCAACCCTTTCTCTATAACTTACCTCCTCGACTGTATGTTGCTCGTCATTCCCTTTACTGCCATGTAAAACAGAATATCTAATGTAGACACACAACCAGAAAATCACCTTTATAGATAACTCGGTTTAAGAAAAGAAAAGAAAAAAAAAAAAAAACGCATCAGTTGAAAATCACATGCTGTCTGTCTAAGATCCCTCCACGATGGTGTCACTAATATTTTTTTTTTTTTAACTCACAGGGGTACACATATCCTTGGTCAAAAAATCTCTCTTTAGCATTGTGACTTTGTCATTGTCCAAATACACGTAAAAAAACAATTATAAAGCTTTATATCATGGGGGGTTATATTATTATTACCTCTTTTTTTATATCTTATAAAAGTTTTTGTTTTTTGATAAAGACTAGTTGTTAAAAGTGAAAATGCTCAAGTGAAAGCCTTCTTGTTTATACAGGTGTTTTTGATTTTTGAAGATAAAATAGTTTTTAGGGGCCTTACATGTTTTCGCTACTACAAAACTAGGGACATAGTGGAAAATCATAGGCAAAGGATGTTAAGATATATAATATTTTTTTTCATTTGGTATGACTTTTGTATTAAGAATATTCAGAAAATATTAAGGAGAATCGATGTCGTTTTATTCCGTTCCAGCTTAAAAAATAATTTCTTCCTTTGTCTAGGGTGATTTGAGAAAATATATGCATGTGTTACTTAAAAAGCGGTGGCTGAATGTACGTTTTCCCGATAAAGTAAAGCCCCATAGACCGGCGGTGAGGTGATCGTCTCTTAAAGCTAACAACTTATCTAGCTCCATCCTCTTGCTGCATATTTGTAGTCGAAGGCAATGACAGGGGAAATCGAGAAGTAAGTTTGGTTATTATAACCCTTTGTCAAGGTATTTGTGGTCCTTTTATAATATTTTTCCCGTTCTTGTAGAGACCGAAAACCTATTTTTGCTTAGATAAATGAAACTACAATCGCCGTATTCCGACTTAAAGATAGCACTTATCTCGCCCTGTCTCTTTATAGCATGTTTTTATACTGGTGAAACGACCATGGCGGAAATCGAGAAGTAAAGTTTATTGGATTTATTTCCGTCGGCAAGGTTATTTGGGTCTTTTTACAATATTTTTCCGTTCTTGTAGGATACAAAACATCGCATATTTTGCTACGAGAATGAAACTATAGTAACAACATTATTGGTTACCATTGCTAGTTCCTGTTCTTCGTATATACTTTGTGGGGAGGTACTTAGACAATTTTTGGGAGGGGGATAATTACTGAAAGCAGTCCACCTTCTGTTCTATTCATCTTTTTTTCTTTATCATCAAACAGAGGAATCCCTAGCATTGTTTACTCCTGGTCTTTTTATATCAGACGAGAATGCACTGTATTGGTTGTGCACAGAGTTATACATATGGGAAAGCTAAACATATTTCCTAGTTTGCATTGTAGATTGTACCATTTGAGAGCTGGGGCGGGAACATTTTAGGAAATATACCGCATTGCCCCCTTGACGTTAATTACAAAACATACCTGGTTCAGCACGTGGAGACGTGTGATCTAGTTGGTAGATAATTAACTGTTATACCGGAATAGGAAAGGGGGAAACCCTCTTTGGTCTCGCGCAGATGCGTTTGAAAACCTATTAACAACTTCTCTAAATAGAATAAACCGTGACTTTTCAACCTGTTCGGTAATTAAACTGTTGTATAGCTGAATTTTCAAAGGTATAGATATTGTTATCCCATTTACATTTACACAGAAAATTTAAAAAGCTTGTTTATGTTCAAATTTTATTTTATGACCGCCTGTTAGGATGTGGTGTTTTGTGAAAGTCATAAATAAGGACTTGAGTACAACAAGAAGTTTCATGATCCTTTTGAGTGAATTGTATTTTATTAGAAAGGATGCCTTTGGGATGATAAGATAGCTTTATCAATCGTCCGCGAAGTTCGAAATTTCTGTTGTTATCCTTATTAGGTTGCACTTTTTATTATGATTGACCTGTTGTAAAGCCCTGCAATTTTCAAACGTGGCGTCAGTGTAGTTATCGCATTTTCATTTTACACAAAATATAATCCGGTTATTTTTATCTTATTTGTGTTATCACTGTTAGGACGCGTTTGTTGTGTTTCTTGAAAAGTCATATTACGGCATGTTGGTTACAACTACTATTATTATTGTTGATGTTGTTGTTGTTGTTGTTGTTGTTGTTGTTGTTGTTGTTGTTGTTATTATTATTATTATTATTATTATCATTAAAATTATTTACTGCTATTGTTATTAGTAGTAGTAGTAGTAGTATAATGTACTATCATTATTATTATTGGGGAATTATTTTATCATTATTATTAATATTATTATTAATATTATTATTTTACCTTTATTATTATCATTTCATTATTTTATTTCATTATTTTTATTATTATCATTTCTATATTTATTACACTATTATTATTTATTATTATTATTTTATTTTATTATTATTATTATTATATTATTATTATTATTATTATTATTATTATTATTATTATTACTATTGTAATTATTATTATTGGTATTATTATCATTATTATTATTATCATCGTCATCATCATTATTATTATCATTACTGTTGTTGTTGTTGTTGTTGTCATTATTCTTATTATCATTATAATAATAATAATGATTATTATTATTTATTATTATTATTATTATTATATTATTTTATTATTATTATCATTATTATTATTATCTCGTCATCATCCATATTATTATCATTACGTGGTTTTGTTGTTTTTGTCATTATTCTTATTAAACATTATATTATCTCTTGTCACCATGTTATCATTATAACTTTATTTTATTACTTTTGTTATTTTTATTTTTATAAATTTCAGTTATAGTGTAGAATAAATTGATATTGGTAGTATTATTATTATCAAATTGGCTTACACTATCTTATATTATCATTAATAGTAGTTGTATTTTAGTAGTAGAAAATAATGCATTACAACACACAACAATACTAATAAAAAATTTTAATAATGGTGACAAAAACAATGATAATGATAATGATATTGAAAATAGCAATGATAATTATAATGATGATAGCAGTGATGATAATGATGATAATAATAATAATGATCATACTGATGATGATAATAATTTCAATAATAGCAATTATTATTATTGTTATTGTTATTATTACTTTCATTATAACAATAATAATAATTGTCCCTATAATACCAATAATGAAATACTAATTCAATCTATAACAATATTAATTATCATTATATGGATTTATTATAATATAATATAATATATATATTAATATATTATTATTATTTATATATATATTGTATATTATTAATATAATATATTATATATTATTATATAAATACATATTTATTATATATTATATATTTATATATAAATATATAATAGGGGTGTGTGTGTATGTGTGTGTGTGGTGTGTGTGTGTGTGGGTTTTGTGTGAATGCAATTAGCAGATAGAATATACCCGTATTTGAATAGGTGAACTTTTGATATGAAAAATAAAATTATTGTAATGGAATCATAATAAAAATATGATTATAGCATGATGATGATTGTTTGAGGATGAAGGATAAATAAAAAAATGTATTAAAAAATGGAAAAATTTAAAATGGAAAATAATGTTAAATGAAAATAAATAATTATATGAAATTCGGGGCGATATGATGTTAGTATTTGGTTGTTGTGTGTGCCTATTGGGCGCGCGGTTCTTGTTTGTTTGTACTAAAGGCATATATGAAGACCTTAATAAAGACATATTGCATTACAGCAACGTATTAATAATCCTTTGATTAGCCAATGAATTCTTAATATTGGAGTATGCTTTGGCGATTTAATGTAACGACCGCTGTCAAGACTTTACCATTATTGCTCCGATAGCGCTAATATGATGGAATGCGTGCACGTTCGGCGGATGGAGGCTTCCCTGAACTTACTCGCGAACTTTGACTCGTGGTCAGCAGCTGTATGCATTATTGTTGATTGTGTGCTTACTTCCTCCCTATTACTCTCTTATTATGCTTTGTAGAGGAGTAGAGGACACCCTTTAGGTGAACGTCAGTAGTCATCATTAGAGGCGACATTTATGGATATGATGAATATAGAAAGGGTGGTCACTCGTCTGTTTTTTTTTTTTTTTCTAGAACCAGGATTAACCCAATCACCCCGGATTTATGTTCTGCCCTATGACTAATGTATAAATTTTCGTGAATTTTGTTACCTACAGATGGCTCCACATACGTGCTCAGCCTCCAAGGAGCGCTTATCAGTAGGCCTTACTGAATGATCTGCATTTCCCCATCCTTGAAGTGGCGGGAAACACAAATGCGTTTTTCCTTTTAATACAATGATTTCAATACTGTATTATTGTTATCGCTGTTAATTGATTATTAAAGTATTATCTAAAATCTTGTCTAACATTTAGACAATGAAATAATGCAAAAGATCCTTCCCAAAAGTCAAGAAAAGCGGTGAAACCAGGTGACAAAGGTAGGACTAATAAGTGACCCCTGGATGATAAGCCACAATGTAGAGCCATCTATGGTGTGAATACAATAAATAAACTGTGTCTACACGTGCGGCCATTGCATAGTATCTTGACCAAACGTGGCGATTAGGGGTTATTATCCGATTCATTACACATTCATAACACGGTGAATCATTGTGGTGCATGAGGGGGAGGGGATATCAGGGGTGCCAACTAGTACGTCCCTCATCGGTCTTTTTGTGTCTCTTTGTTGTTATGCGTATTTACTTCCTACACAATTATTGCTTCCTATACGGCGATATGAGGATGTGAGATCGGGCGGGCAGTAGAACGTAGGCGGTTTGTTCCATGTTCTTTTTTTTCTTTCGCACTTGCGTCTTATGTCAGCAGCTGGGTGCATGCGTTTTGTTTGTTTGTTTCAGCTGCTTTCTTTTCCTCTTATTCAGATTCTCTATATTACTTCGGACGAGGAGGCAGACATCCTTCAGGTGAGCGCGTTAGGCATATTAGAGGGACATCTATGGATTATGATGAATTAAGCAGGCAAGTGTCAACTCCGTACTGCTAGACAGCGATTATTATCGATATAAGTACAAGTCACATAACCAAACATGGCTGCATTATTGCCAAGTGTTGGTATACATCGAAAAATAAAGGTTATATATTGTCTAACGAATTTTTTATAATCCTTTACACTTAATGTATTCTGTATCTCTGGTACCAGTGAAGAGAGGAGCCAGACATACGGTCAATTAGCCAGACCTGTGTGACCTATTATTATTATTGAGTTTGACAGTTTCAGTCATTAGGAGAGACGCGTCCCTCGTACTGTCAACAGAATCAATTTCTGATCTCGCTACAAGTTTAAACATCGTGGAATTATTCGAGGTGTGGATGGAGGCAGCGCCGGTGTAGTCATCTGCTAGCATAACTGCCTAAGAGACGTAATATTTACGTACGGATATTGCGTCATCTTCTGTTATGACAGTACTATCTTTGGACGGTAAATGGTGTGCGTTCTTGCAGTTAGTCATCATTAGCTACGGTTCTGAGTGGTTACTGCTTTCACTCTCGACAAGAGTTGGACGCGGGATCCATGATCTATGATCAACCCGCATTCTGGCAAGATCCTCGTCTGCCTACATCACTCGGCCCTAGGCATAATTGATTATCGGATAAATGGATATTGATAAGTTAATCACATCTCAGTGTCATCTTTCCTGTTATGCATGCACCATTTTCACCGCAAGGTGTGCAGCGTTAGCCATCGTTAGCTATGGGCCATGTTAGCCTCATGTGCTCATTCCCCCCCTGCTTCACTCTCGTAAGCGTTCGTGTGGTTACGCTCGTGATCATTGATCATTTTCACCTGTCACCTACATTGGAGGGGTTATACTCGATCTTGTAGAGACCATCATATTGATCATTTATTTTTACTTATGATGCCATCAATACCTCAACATTAAAATGCGTATGTGAAAGTAGGCTTAATGATTCGGGTGTTGATATATGTGTTGTGGAATTGGTTGCTTTAGCCGGTTTGCGGTTTGTAGGTCACTGATTACGTCACGGTCACTGGCCTACTTTCACATTCATGTACGTACAGGAATGTGCAGCGTTCTGTCATGGTACGTTATTTAAATGTGCAGCGTTACTGTCGTACTATACCACTAATTGTATTATAAATTATACGATATATAGTATATTATATATTATATATATATATATATATCATATATGTGTGTAGTCGTGCGTGTGTGTGGTGTGTGTGTGGTATGTATGTGTGAGTGTATGTCAGTGTGTGTGTGTGTGCTGATGTTGTGTGTAGTGTGTCTGTCATGGTATGTAGTATATATATTATTATATATTATACTTATATATATATATATAAATTATATATATAATATAGCGTATATGTGTCTATTAGTCTATATATATCTATCAATTATATATATAATTATTGTATTATAAAATTTTTAGAAAATTTTTTTTTAATTTTTCTATTAGTTTTTGAAAAAAATTTAAAATTTTAAAAAGACCCAAATTTTTACATTTTGGGGGGGTTTGTTTTGTAGGTTTTAAAAAAATTTACCAAATTCTTTTCTTTGTGAAATTTTAAAAAATTTGTTTAATTTTTTTTGAAAGGTTTTTTTTGTTTACCCTTGTCATTTATATAAATTGATTTTTAAACTTTTTTAAAAAAATATTTTTTTTTTTTTTATTCCCTAATAAAATAAAATTTATTAAATATTAAATATTTTTATATTTTTTAATTTTTTTGGGTTGGGTTTTTAAAAATTTTATTTTAATTTTAGAAACCTTTTATAAATTTTAATTAAAATTTTTTTAAATTTTTAAAAATATTTTTTTATTTAAAAAAATTTGTTTTGCTTTGCTTGGGGTTGTTTTATTTTAATCTTTTTGGGTAATTTTATTGTTTCTTTTTTATTTATTTTTAAATTCCCAAATAATATTTAAAAAAAAATTTTTTTTTTATTTTTTTAAATTTTTTTATTTTTTTTTTTTTTTTTAATTATTTTTATTTATTATTACATTATTTATAAATTTTTTTTTAAATTTATTTTTTTATTAAAATTTTTTTAAATAATAAATTTTTTAAATTTTTTTTTAAAAATTTTTTTTTTTTTTTTTTTTTTGGGGTAAAAATAAATAAATTTTTTTAAAAAGATATTCTTATAATTTTTGCGGTAAAATTTTGGGCCGGGGCGGGGAACGGGAAAACCCCTTTCTTTTAGTTACGGGGCAAATAATTCTGGGAAACTTATTTTAAAAAAGGAAAGATTTTTCCCCAATTTTGGGATCAGGGTTTAAGGGGGCCCGGGGGATTCCCCCATTTTTTTTTTCCCCCTGAAAACCTAAAATTTTAACAAAAATTTAACCAAAAAGGGGGGCCGGGGTTTATCAAGGGGGGGTTTTTTGGGGCACCCGGCTGACAAAGTTAAAATGCATCTGGAAAACAAAAAATAAAAAAAACGTCCCTTAAAAACAATTAAAAAAGAAATGGAACTTTAAAGGGAAAAAAAAGAAGGGTAAAATTACATCTGTCTGTAACGAAATGGGTAATCAAAATTAAATACTAGGAATAAGTGAACCAATTGGAAAGTAATGGAGTTTTAAACTAAAGAAAAAGACAGTTCTTTTTTCTGGAAAAAAAGAAGGATTATTCAGGGTTGCTATGATTTCCAAAAAAAAACTGAAATCCTAAATTGGGTACAGCCCAAAAAATGACGCATTTTAAAAAATCAAATAAAAGCAAAAACCCCATAAAAATTAGTATTTTTTACAATGCTA
>NC_051390.1:28579871-28584871 GCF_015228065.2 Penaeus monodon
GCCACGGCCCCCCAACTGGGGCGTCCATGAGAGCCTCAAGCAAAAGAACAATGGGAGAAGGTCAGGTCCTCAGTTGTCCTTACGCCACTATATCCCCTTTAGTGGCCAAATTTCCCGCCCTGCAGACGGAGGCACAAGGACAGTCCTTTTGGACACAGGTGAGCAAATATAGGGGGTCAAACCCCCGGGTGGGGGGGGGGGGGGTAGGATTTTAAAAGGGCTTGCCCCGGCCCCCCTTTGGCAAATTTTTTTTTTTTTTTTTTTTTTTTTTTTTTTTTTTTTTTTTTTTTTTTTTTTTTTTTTTTTTTTTTTTTTTTTTGGGGGGGGGGGGGGGGGGGGGGGGGGGGGGGGGGGGGGGGGGGGGGGGGGGGGGGGGGGGGGGGGGGGGGGGGGGGGGGGGGGGGGGGGGGGGGGCAACCCCGGACCCGGGCCCGGGGGGGGGGTTTGGGAAAGGAATTGGGGGGTTAAGTTGGTTTACTGGGTCAAAAGGCCCCCGGGGCCCTTTAAAAACCCACCTTGGGCCAAAGGGGGGTTGGGAACCCCCAATTTCCCCGGGGGACCCTTTTTCCAAAAACGGAACTTCAACCAAAAAAAGTTTTTTTTTAAACCCCCTTTCCCAGCTGACCCTCTGCACCTTCGCGATTCAACCATGTAGGGCAGATGGCAGTCCGGATGGTAAAATGGCCCCGTGAGGTAGGGGTGAAAGTCTGAGACTTTTACCCCCACCAGAAACCCTTTTTCCTTGTCACCAATAGTTGCGTTCACCCCGCGAATTTGGCATGTAGTGGGCCAGAATCTCCTTCCCCGCCCTTTATCGTGACAAAACCCCCGTGCCTTCCGCACTAGGTCAGTGTAAAACAGGTATGGGGCCGGGTCCGGATGGGCAAGACGGTGTTTCCCATCAGGGCCTTCTTCAGGTGTCAAAGCAGACTGACACGCCCGTCCCACTGGAACACCCCCTTTTTGGTTAAGTCGGTGGAGAGGAGCCGCTACACGGGCGAAGTCCGTAAAAAAGTGCGGTAGTATGTGCACAGGCCCAGATAGCTCCGACTTCCGCCACATTGGGGGAACTGGCATTTCTCCACCCCCGGGCCACCTTCTGGGGCGGTGCGACCCGTCTTGACGGGACTAACCCCCATAAGGCCCCTCATGTGGAACAGAGCTTTTCTTGGGGGAGTTTGAGGTTGGCCTTTCCTCAACGCTTTTTAGATTCCTCTAGCCGCTCCAGTTTCCTTGAAGGTGCTCCCGAAGAGATGACGTCACAATGTGGGAAAGTCCCGTCTTCCACTGCAGGCACCCAAAACCCCTTTCCCTTTTGAGCTCCCCCTTTTTCCAAAGATGACAACAGGCGGGAGTTGGTACGGCCAAGTCATTCCCCCTGGTGGGCCATGGCTCCCATACCCTGGGGCTTTCCCCCGGGGCCCCCATTTTGGGGGCCCGGGGTTTGTTTGGGGGAAAGGAAAAAAAAAAGGGGGCGTGAGGGGGCTTTTTTTTGAAAAATATTAAAAAAAAAAAATATTAAAAATATATAATTAAATATATATAATATAAAAATTTTTTATATTTTATTTTTTATTTTTTATTTTTTTATATATTTTATATATGTTTTAAAATGATAAAATGTATAAAAATTAATTTTAAAATATTATTATATATATATATATATATATATATATTTAATTATATATTGTTCAATTTATATTTATATTCTTTAAATGTAGAAATATTATTTTTATATAACATTTTTAAATTTATAAATAAAAATTTTTTAAGGTTGTGTGGTGGTTGTTTTGGTTGTGTTGGTGTTGGTGGTGGTGTGTGTTGGGTGGGTGTAAATTATAAATTTTCTAATATATTTTATAAATATATAATATATATAGATAATATCATAATATATATATATTATATATATTTTATATATATATATAAACATATATATAATATATATAAAGAGAAAAATAATTATATAAAAATAAAAAATATAAATTCAAATAAATTTGAACTAAATATAATAATATAAATAATATAATATAATAGATAAAAATTTAAAAATATAAATATAAAAGAAATATTTATATTTTATTTTTAATTTATATAATATATATAATATATTGAAAAAATATATAATAAAAATAGATATATTTATAAAAAATATAAAAAATTTAATGGGAAATATAATATATACAAATATATATATATAAAAATTTATATATAATATAATATATTATATATATATAATGTGTGTATATATTAAAATAATAAATTAATATATAAAAATATAATTTTAATAAATAATATATATTGATTTTAAAATAAATTTTAAATATATATATTTTTTAAATATATGCATATTTTTATAATATTATATAATATATATATATATATATATATATACACACACACATATATATATTAATATATAATATATATATATATATATAATATATTTTATAATATATATACATACACACACACACACACCACACACACACACACACAAATTATGTATAGTGACACACCCCCACACGACAGTAGATTATATATATTATAATATATATATTAAATATATATAATAATATATATATATATATAAATATGTTTATATATATATGATATATATATATATATATATATAAATATTATATATATATATATAGCAATTTTTATATATACATATTTTATACACAGTAAATGTATAATATATATATAATATATATATATTTATATTATATATATATATATATTTACATATATATAAATATATAATATAATAATATACACACCCCCTATGCACACACACACACACACACACCACACAGCACACACGAACACCCAAAGCACACACCACACACCCACACCACCCCAAAAACAACAAAACACAAAAAACCACACACAAAACAAACACACACACACACACACACACAACACACAAAACACCACAAAACACACACACACAAACACACCACACACACACACCACACACACACACCACAACACACACCCACGCACACCACACAAAAAAAAAGCAAGCCAAAAAACAAAAAAAATTATAATAATAAAATAAATAATATATATTATAAAAATTTATATAATATATATTTTAAATTATAAATATATAATATAATATTAATATTATTATATATATTAATAAATAATAAAATATGATATAAAGGTTTTTATATTTTAGTATATATAATATATATATATAAGAGAAATATAATTATATAATATAGTAAAAAATATAAGAAAAATATAATTACATATAATATATTAAAAATATAATAATATATATATATAAATTATATTATATATATTATATTAAAAATATATATATTTATTAGAAAATATAATTATATTTTATTATAATATTTATATATATATATAATTTAATATTTATAATTTTAAATAAAAAAATATAAAAAATAAAAAAGATAAATTTTATAATAATATAATTTTATAAATAATAATATATAATAATATATTAATATAATATATATATAACAATAAGTATAAATAATAAATATATATAAAATAATAATATAAAATATAAAATATTTAAGCATAATGGGGATAAAAATTAATATAATATATATTATTATATAAAAACACACATATATATTTAAATTACACAAAATAATATAAAATATATAATTAAAAATATATAAATATTTATATTAATAATATAATATTTATTATATTAATATAAAATTAAATAGTATAATTAATAAAGTATTATATTTATAATATTATATATAGTAATTTTTAAATACAAAATAAAATTTAATATAATTTTAAATATTATAAAATTATATAAAATTATATATTATATATATTTTTATATTATAAATATATATATAAAAATATATTATACATTATTATAACAAAAGTAATATATATATATATTAATATATATTTAAAGTTACACACACACCACAATATATATATGTATATGTGACACACAAAAACACAGTAGTTAATATATATAATATATATATAAAATTATAAATATAATATTATATTAAAATTATATATATATATAAGCATTTATATTTTATATATATATATATATATTTTTTTAAATATTATATATATATAATATTTTAATATTAATATACACACAACACACACATATATATATGTATATGTGCACACACCCCACAATGTAGATTAAAAATATATATATTTATATATATAATAATATAATATATATATATATATATATTATATATATAAGCTTTATATAATATAATATATAAATATATATATTTTAAATATATAGTAATAAATTAAAATATAAAAGCATATATAGTATATGTATATATCTTCTTTTTTTATATTACGGGTTCATGTCTGACCCGCGTGGCACAGCATGTATTAATTGTGTTTTCATGTTGTGATGCTTTTGGAGGGTACGTGGTGGGGTCCCCATTCCTTCCACGGAGAGGCGGGTTTTACCTCGCGTAAGGAGCCAAAATAGGTTACGTTCTGGCTCACTATGAAATTTTATCCAGGGAAATTTTGGGTCGTTCTCTGAATTAAATTTTTAAGGTCTTTCTTGTTATAGTAAAAAAGCCTGCCCTTTTTTTTCCCAATGAGATATTATTTTTATCACCCCTTACATTTCTTTTGATGTCAGATCAAATAAATATGCTTTTTGGGAGTCACCCATTTAGGTTTTAAAATTAACATTAAAAAATGCGAGGGACGTTTTCCCCAAAATAACTTTACCATAGATGTAGTACCAACTGCCAAACCTTTAGGTTTTATAACAGGCGTGTTTCTAACCCAAATCCTCCTTTGTTTTATCTTTTTTAATAAGGCCAAGGCCCTTTTTTAAAGATATTTTTTTTTATACCCGCCATTTTTCTTTATATGATTTTACCACAAAAGTCTTCTAATACAAGATAGTCTTGCTATTTAGTTTATTTGTATAGCTGTGTGAGTTGCTGAAAATATTTCACATATTTTAATCGAGTAACATGTACGCCCCCCTTTTAAAA
>NC_051390.1:28594871-28619871 GCF_015228065.2 Penaeus monodon
TATATTTATCTATATTTCTGTATTACACAACTGATATAGTTCTATATACTTTTATACATACTGTTCATATAATAATGTTTACTTTTCGATATGTATATATTCATTTATATATATGTCATATAAATTTTTTTATCCTATACTATTTTTTTTTATAATATAATAGCCTATCTACTATATATATAATATCACAATCACTATAAATATATATATACAATACGGCTTGCTTTAAAACAAATCCCATATATATATTTTATATATGAGTCACACACACACACACACACCCACACATATTATATATATATATATAATATTATATTATATATATATATATAGATAGCATATATATCTACTCATATATATATATTATATAGGTTTATATAAGGTAAATATAAGGAATATAATATATATATATATCTAATATATAATATTATATATATCTATATAGATTATATATATTAGGTTATATATTTCAATCATATGACCAACGAGGAGCTACACTGACGGGATCACCATAGCACCCTCACTTCCTTCATCGGGTTCCCTCATATGAGCCCCAGGCAGGGCCCTCTGCCCATCTTCTGTCCCTTTGCACAGTCTAGTTGGCATCTTTCCCAGCCATACCTTCCAAGGACCCAATCCTCCACCCATGATTGTCTCTGAGGACAACCTTATTGGCAGGGTCTCCAGGGAATGAGCAAGGTCCCTTTATAGCCCGAGTTGACGTCTTGGATTAACAGATCCCATGCCTTTCTTATGTTTAAACTAGTTGTTTGTACACAGGTTCTGCTAACTGTATCACCATGATCAGGCATTGGGACTTTGTTAAAAGAGTCATCAATATAGCCTCCAAGGGCGAGTCAGAAACTGTGATCCAGGTTTGCATCCCACAGAAGCAAACTGCCAAAAACATCTGTCCTACTGACTTCCTGATTTGACAGCCTGAGAATGGTCTGTGCTACCAATGTATGTAAAGCTCTCCGTGACTTTCAAGCCCAGCATGGTCAATTGACAGGATACCCTAACGGCCCCCAAAATCTGGTCTTGGGTCCAGGGAAAACAACCGCTCAGGCCCAGATATTCACTTTCATAGCTGAATTTATCAAAGCTGCCACCAGTGATTCAGAGTCTTAGATTGTATAGCAAGATGTCTGCAAAGTTGAGTCAGTACCTTGATATTACCCGGGTTGCTCCACACATGCTTTGGGCAATAGCTCTGCCCCTATCCAGTCCATGCAATCTTGGTGCAAGTGCACAGCCGCCTCACTTTTTGAGTTACATAAAAGAAGCTCAACAAGTCCTACTCACTACTTTTACAGCCTGTTCATTAAAATAATTGAGGCTTGCTAATAACCCCTTCATGCATGTCAGAATCCCATAAGTCTCTGATAACCCATAGTGAATTTGCACTTAGTTCAATGTCTTCTTGGAGTTTTATGAGGCTGCATGCAGCCCATCCACCTTTACGCCTTCCACATGACTAAAAGCCTAGGATATTGGGTCCTATTGTTGACCTGCCGAGGAGTGAAATCATCCTGCTCCCGTCTCTGTCCTTATTAGATGGTCACGAATTGTTTCAATAAGAATGGACAATTTTACTAGCATAAGAATGATTGGGCAAAAACTTTGCCTCGTATACACTGAGAAGTGATCTAACGCCCAGAATCACCTTCCAATAGAGGGATGACCAAATCCCCTTTAACAGGTCTTGGGGAGAACAGACTGCCAGATGGCAGCTTCCCACCCCAGCTTAGATATCACGATCAGCAGGGATTTTAATTCCTGCAGCTTTCCCACCTTCCGCGTAGAGATCACCTCCTAATTCTGAATTAGTTTAGGAGTTCCTTGCGAATGGTGGGTTCAGCACTGGTATTGTGCCACCACTTACCTCCAGGCTGGAGTTCTGAACTGCTACAGCTGCTACAAATATTCACGCTCAACATCTGTGACCCCAACATGAATCGATATGATCTGTCCATGCCATAAATGGACTGCAATCATCTAGCGAGAGGGCTTTAGAGTTTCGTTTTCTCAGTGCTTGGTAGGTATTACTTAAACATTTACTGTAATTGGCCTTCACCATCGTCAACAGATTTCGTAGATGACTGTTCCTTGTCCTTTCTCAGCAGTGTCCACGACTTTTGCAGAAGAAATGGCACAAATCCTTTATTATCATTCATGAAGCACACATCTATGCCTACCGTGTCTCCAGTGAGATAAATTCTGCCTTGCCTTTGGGTGTTTCACCAATGGTTCTTTCACTGCCATCAGTGTTTTTGCACTTAAGGGAATCCCACAGGCTACTCAGTCTGATATATTTTTTGAGCTCTTGACTGATCAGAGACTTCTGTGGTTAACCTCTGTGCATACTCCTCCGTTATCGTCCAACTGAACACCCTGGAGTGGCCACTGGAGAGACGGGAAGTAATCCAGAGAGAACCATACCAACTCCTCCGTGAGTGCAACAAAGAATGTGGTGGAGTCTTGGCCACAGTACCCATATTGCTATACCATGTCCATTGATATGGGTTTAGAGTGCTGTACCAGTAGCCAGAATATCCTCAATATCTTAGGACCAAGCAAAGTCCCTGAGAAGGATTCTCTTCTTGGCTATGGGATCACTCCTGACAATGGGAACTTACAGACATCTAGTACGCCAGCTTGATCACATATAGATATTATAATACAATATATTCGATACATGTACATATATATACATATGCTAATCAGGAAAGTTCTATATACATGATATATATAATGTATATATACTAATAAAATTATATGTGTATTTTGCTGTTTTATGTATAGACATTAATCTATATGCATGATAATATAACATAATATATCTATATATATATATTTACTATTATATATATACAGATACAGATTACTATATAATGTATATATGTATATACGATATTATATATAATATGATATATTTAATAGTATTATACATATACTAGTATACTGCACACATGCCTAATAATACATATATATATAATAATCATAGATATCGTATATATATTATATATATATCTATATTGAATTTTTGTTTTTTATATACTTATGGCTTAATACACATAGAATTACATATATAATATAATCTATAATATATCTCATATATCTATTTAAATATATACTATATATATTATATTTTATTCTTATCTATCTATGTACCAACATTATGTATTATATTCATCTATACTTAAATATCTATCTAAACAGTCGGAGCCATGGCCCCTCCACTTGTGGACCACATGCCCCTGGCTCTAGTACCCACTACTTGTCCCTCAGCTAACCCTAGGGTTACGTGGGTGATTCGGGGGAGATGATCTTGCCAGCACCTCCCTCCCCGCCAATAACTCACGAGGCTGTGGGTCCCATTGGGACCCACATCCACCACCACAGCCAGGGTAGGGCATAACTTGGGGCCCCCCCCTTCGATGTAACGGGAGTTCTCATCCTGCCTCTTCCCTGGTATGTGCCAACCCAGCCATAGATCCCATTGTTGGTCTAGCCCATGGGAACCCAACAGTGTTACATTGTGCTAAAGCCCAAGGGAACCCCACAGGTGATTTTTTGGGCGTCCAACAGCCTAAGTGACTCCCCTTGTATTTGGGGGGGATGGCAGAGGTGGCATCCACCGGAGGAGTGACACCCAAGTCGTAAATCTCGGTGAACTATCCGGGTATGCTCATAGAACATCTTTGTAGGCAGGACAAGCAGTTACCACCTGCTGCTATCAATGGAATTGAGACGTTGGAAGTTGCAGGTGGCTGCCCATTCGGAGTAGAAGACCTGGCTGAGCTGCACGATCAGTAGGAGTGGTACAACCTAATCTTGTTGGTTTGTGCCAAACTGGCGATGGTCATACCACAAGGGATAGTATAGCCACCTCCAGCTGATGTCAACTCTTGGTAGGACACCCTGTTAATGATGTATTATAGCATGTATTATAGGCTTCATGCTCTTATTGCTGTGTAATTCCTACTGATAGTGTTGCAAACGTCAAACCATTAAAGAATCGTTCTATGCAAACTCACTTCCTTTGGTAAACAGTTGTCCACCCAGTGAATATTTGCTTGTCTGGGCGGACTTAATGCCTCCTTCTCCAGGTCTTTGCAAGTCCCTGAAATGAGGATTTCTGCTCCAAGTATTAGCGCTCAACCCCTCGATCGCTGGACATGGCATAGTGGATACGGCACTGTGGCCAAGGATGTGGTAATCCCCTAAGGGTCGCATCTCTTCAAAGTACTTGTCCCTCCACTAACCACTCTCGGGTGTCTCACTGGACATACTGAGGTAGACGCTATAGGCCGTGGGTTCACCACAGTGGTCTCTGTCGATTCGCAGAACTTGAAAACCTGACCAGACCCAATGCTCTGTGGGGAATCCATTATTGCAAACACTACAAAGCATCACAGAGGTCCTTTGGGACATACGCCTGAGGCCAAGGTTAAATTTCATCTCCAATGAGAGTGTCGTATAGCTGAATTTAAAATCAAGACTTGCAGTTCTCTTTGAATAGTAGGAGCTTTGGACACTGCTGAAAGTGTCAGTTCATCATAGAATCTTACTGTGCAGATTGAGCCATTTCTTGGTAAATGACCTTCGGCCCTTCCTACAAGGCCTGAGAACGCTGAACTCTATAACCTCCTTGTAGATGACTGCAATCCACTCAGTGGATGGACATTATCATCGTCAATCATGTTGTGGGTTCGTGGCATTGGGCTGAGTATTGAGGCAGTTGTACCGTAGACCCCTCTCAAAAGTTATTTGGCTGTAAGTGGGTGTACTGTACCTTTGCGGACCTACCCTTCAACAAAGGAAAAAAAAAACCCCCCCCCCCTACTACCCCTAATTGGGTTAGGGATGGGGAAAGCTGCTGACATATGTGCTATCCCTGCTTATTTTCTAAAGCTGGTGATTGTTAGGAGGACTGTAGCAACTACCTAGCATACACTGTTCAGTTATTCCGGCAGATTTTCTGCTCATATCTTCTGAACTGATCCGACAACCACCCCTGCTAAGAAGGCACCAAGACCAGAAACATATGGGGTTCACTCCACAAATAGAATACCGTATATGACCCTTTGATTAATTGGACCCCATAGTGAGTTTGGCCATTTTTTGCATTGTATAGCTACTCGACCTCAAGAAAGCATTTGACTCTGTGGTCGAGTATTCGCTGGAGGAGATTTGTGATTTAGGGAATTCTCTGACACAGATTATTGCTAAATAGCAACCTATTACTGTAGTGGAAAGTGATATATATACTATACTATAGTATATATATATAGAATATAATATATAGATAATATATATAAAATTAAGATAATATTATTATATTTGTGTGTGGTGTGTGTGTGCGTGTGGGCGTGTGTGTGTGTGTGTGTGTGTGTGGGTGTGTGTGCGTGTGTGTGTGTGTGGTGGTGGGTGAGTGTGTGTGTGTGTGTGGGGTGTGTGGTGTGTGTGTGTGTGTGTGTGTGTGTGTGTTTTGGGGTGTGTGGTGTGTGTGTGTGTGTGTACACATATGTGTTCATATATATATTATATATATATATATATACATATATATAAATATAAGTCTTAAATATGTGTGTGTGTGTGTGTGTGTGTGTGTTTTGTGTGTGTGTGTGGTTGTGTGTCGTGTTCTGTGTCTTTGTGTGTGTGTGGGTGTGTGTGTATGATTTATTATTATATATACACATTATGTACATTATATTATATATATTTATGTATTGTATATATTTATATTTTTACATTTTATATTAATAAAATATTAAATTATATTATATATATTAAAATTTATTTTATATATTAATATATAATTTATATTATAACAATATTATATATAATGTTTATTAATATTATTATATACTACATATAATATTCTATATATTCTATATATCTATGTTTGCATTATATATATTATTTATAATATGTATATTATATTGTATATGTGTGTAATAAGTTTATATTTTATATATGTTTATATTAATATTATATTTTATATATGTTTATATAATATATATTATATATATATATATTAATATTATATTTTTATATATGAGTATATATACCAATAATGCATGGGGGGTATATATACATCTAACATAAATATACATCAAACATATACATATGATCATATATGTATGCATACACATATTATACAATATATCAAAAGGATAAGTCCGATTGCAAAGCTTACCCTCGTTTGGGGCTATGCTAACGAGGGGAGCCCAGCCTGTGTCGACTAATGTTGACTCACTTATGTGTGTCAGCTGGTGCTGACTCGGCTGAACCTAGTCCTTACCCACCGTGGTGCCTAGCCACACAGTAACCTCCAAGCGACAATTGCAACTTCTCGCGCCTGGGGGGGGGCGTGAACCACGAACCCCTTGGTAGGGGGCCGACATGTTACCACATATACATATCTAATATACATGTATTCATATATGTGTATTATGATTGCAAGCATATGTATATAAATTTGTTTATACTTCTCTGTATATACACATATACATGCATATATAAAACATATATATATATATTATATATTTTATATATATATATTGTATATATACACCCATATATATATATATAATATATATATATATATATATATTAATATAGTTTAGATATACATATTATCTATATATAATAGGTATAGAAATATATACAAATTTATATACACAATATATATATACACACAAATAGATAAAAACTGTGAATATGTATATATATATATATATATATATTTATATATATTATATATAAAATATATTTTATATATTATATTGTATACATTAATGTGTGTGTGTGTGGGTGTGTGGTGTGTGTGTGTGTGGTGTGTGGTGTGTGTGTGTGTGTGTGTGTGTGTGTGTGTGTGTGTGTGTGTGTGTGTGTTGGGGTGTGTGTGTGGGTGTGTGTGTGTCTGTGTGTGCGTGTGTGTGTGTCCTCAAATTTTATAAATTATAGACGTATTATATGGGGTATATATAATACATATATATAAATATATAAATAATATATATATATATAAAATATTATAATATATATATATATATACATATACACATGCATACATTGCATACATAATATATTTTAAAATAAAATATATATATATATACATATTATATATATTATATTATATATATATATTTAAAATATATATATATTTATTTATTTTTTTTATTTTTTTTATTATTTTATTCATTTATTTTATTATTATTTTTTTTTATTGCACACACATACACACACACACCCACACACACACACCACACACACACCACACCACACACACACACACCACACACACCACACACACACACACACACACTATATATATTATTTATACATAATCAATTTTTTTTCATCTATTTGTGTGTATATATATGCTACACCATTGGTCTTTGTCTCTGTGCGAAACAGTGTTAACATGAAAAGGATGACCTGGCATGTGTTAACATAAAGGGACCTGGGCAAACATGACGCAACTGGCTGTGATTTGAAGGGCGGAGGAACAAGCCAAGGGAGAGACAGATTTGGGTTGCTGCTCCTGTGAAGACCTCTGTGTGCCCTTGGCCCTGATAAACTTTGTGTTGCCCTGTTATAAGCTTATGACATGCTGGTGTCCCCCCTTTTTGTGCCTATGGGAAAGTGCCTACCCTTTGCCTTGTGTTGGTGGCAGAGAGACGAGGCGGTCGGCGTAACAAATGGTGCCAGGAGGGGGATTTGTGATATTGGATCGTGAGACGCGCCGATTTATCTGTCGTCCAAGTTTGCGGCAGCCATGAGGGAGAGGAGGCTATGACTGAGGCAGGCACGAGTGGGTGAAGCAAGCCGATGGACTGATCACTGCCATGCTGGCCGGTATGAGGAGGAATGGCAAAAAGGGGCAGAAGAGCGGCACAGAGGGCACGCGAGCAGGCAAAGAAGGCAGAGGAACAGTTTTGCCAACTTGTTGAGGTGCTACGAGCAATCTTGCATCTGTGAAGATGGAAACTCAGCAGTAAAACCGACAGGCCTGCAACAACGTGAAGAGTGAACTGATGGAGGAGGTGCAGACTCTGAGGGCGAGGTTCAGGGCCTGAGGGAGGAAGTGAAGGTGGAAAGGCGGCGTCACGGGTATTAACGTTCAAGCAAGAAGGCAGACGAGGTTCTGGCAACAGATGCCAGAGTGTCAGTTTTCTGAGGTCTGCCTGGGGTCCGTGGCGGGAAAATCCCCGGGCCTCGCAGCGTCGTGTTGGAGCCAGTGGTCGCTGCGGAAGGCTGGGGACCCATCGGAACCGCTCCCTTTGGTATAGGTGGCGGTAACTCGGACCCGGTCAACCCGCCTCGTTGCCTCCCTTCCCCCCTTCCTCCCTCCCGGTGTTTAGTTCACGGCACGCGTTCCCCCACCCTGCAGCCCCTCACCTCCAGACATTCTGTGAGGCTAAGCCAGCTGAGTACGACGGGAAGTGGCCTGGAGGCATATTTTCGCCCAATTTGAAATGCTGGCTTTCTGCCCAGGGCTGGAGCCATGAGAGAAGGCCCTGCAGCTGGTAACAGCGCTAAGGGCCCCGCGGTGGAAGTTTTGGGAAATCTGCCGCGTGGCGGAGGCTTTGAAACGCCGTTTCGGGCACCACCACCAGGCCCGAGGTATATCAGCCCACTTAAAGAAGCGGGCTCGTGACTGGCGAGACACTGTCCCAGCTGGGCAGGATGTGAAGGCGCTGGTAAGGAGGTCGTACCCTGGCGGCTGGGGAAAGAGTTTGATCGTGGTCCTGGCCCGTGATTTCTTTGTTAACGTTTTGGGCAGGACCAGCTGCTGAAAATCTACGTCAAGCAGGCACACCCTGAGGACCTGCAGGTGGCGCTGGCGAGGGCCTTGGATTTTGAGGCCTTCCTGAAGGCAACCAGTGGCCTAGGGCCAGCTGCTCAGCCACGCCATGACCTCCAGGGCCAGAAGGCTAAAGTGGAGATGATAGCACTGGGGAAGGTGAGCCCGAGCACTTTTCAGGCTTGTGTTGGGGCTGTGGTAGGAAGGGCACAGACGTAGTCGTGTCGGAGGGAGTGGAGAACACTCCCCTCAACTGGACGGATTCTGATGCCTTCCAGCAGTGCGGGCAAGACTGTGGCAGGTTGGTCACCATCCGAGTTGCATGCCCTTAAGGCTAAGGAAGTGGTACAGGGGGAAAACTGGGACAGGCTGGAGAAGGGGCCAAAACCCAGCCGTCCTCGGTTCCGGGGCCCCGACTTGGGTAACTGCTGTCAAACCAGCACGATGCAGGTTGAGAGCTCAATAGATGGGAGCCATGCCGCCTGACAGTGGACACTGGGGCTGAGAAGACCTAGTGCGCCTGATATTTTGGGCCACTATGCGACTTCCATACGCACCACAGAGACTGTGTGGTGTCACGGGCATTGTGTGCAGCTCAAGGGCCAAGGGAGGCTCGTATTTGGCTGGGCAGCACGTGCAGGCGGCTGCCGGGTGTATGTGGCCGATCGGGACGAGCACTGCTTGCTGGGCTTTGACTATCTGATGCAGAGTAAGGTTGTGTCGCCCTTTGGGAAACGAAAGCTGGTGAGGGTGCATGGTGAAGATGTATCCTTGCTTCCAGAGGTTGGCTGTGCAGAGGTTAGTTACGGCTGAGCGACTGCACCTTCCCCCCAGGAAAAGGTCTAGAATCCGGTGTCGACTGTCAAGAGTGATGCTGGAGTATAGAGCCTCGTGGAGGCCTCCAAAACCTGCAGCTGGTTGATGGCGTAGCGGTTGGGCGGAGCCTTGTTGGGCCAGGGGATGGTTAGTTACAGTGTTGGTAGCTAACTTCTCCGATAAGGGCCCCGAAGGGGCCAGCTGGGGCAAAGCTGGGCACTTGTGAGGAAGTGGAGCGTCCAGAAGAGTCGTCGGGAGCAAGGAGTTGGTTGGGGTGGGGCTGTTGCCTGACTTCCTCGAGGACTTGGCGCACCGGAGCGCCGCTAACCTGGCGGAGGTGCACCGACGAGTTCGTGGCAACTCAAGGTAGCCGGCCATACCATGAAAGGGGACTTTTTGACCGTTTCATGAGGGAAGTCGGTACAACATAGGTGACAGAGTGTGGCTGTATAACCCACGTCGGAAGCGAGGGCTCTCGCCGAAGCTACAGAGCCCCTGGTGGTAGCGGCCCTTTCTGATGTCACCTATCGAATTCGCAGAGGGCGAAAACGACCGTCGGTTGTCCCGTGGACCGGGTGTGGGATTACCATGGCCCGGAAACTTTCTCCTGGGGCCATGTTTAAAAAGAAGATGACGTTAGCCCATACGGCGATGAGGACTGGGAGACGCTGACCGAGATGAGGACGAGCCTTTGGACGGGGAGGGCGATGCAATAGAACGTCATGGTGCCATGAGCCAGGTCTTGGGCAGAAGATACCCCCTCTGGGGGCCACTGGAATCCAGGTGGGGTTTCAAACTGTGTCTTTTTTCAATAAAACAGTTTTTTTATTGGGGGGTTTTTCCTTCCATTGTATCAGCACGGAAAATTGTTTTGCTATTCATATTATATATATATATATATATATATATATAATATATATATATATATATATATTTAAAATATATATATATATATATATATTTAATATATATATATATTATATATATATATATATATATATACACCAAACCATTGATATATATATATATATATATATAAATATAATATTTTATTATATAAAATATATATATATATTATATAGTCATATTTATATATATATATTCAAATACATATATATATATATTATATATATATATTATAATATATATATGAATATTATATATGTATTATATTATATTATATATTATATAAAATATTATTAATATACACACACACCCTTATATATATGTAACATTGGGATTATAATATATATATACACATATATACCCCATACCTATATGTATGTGTATATATACTTGTACATAAATATATTGTTACGGGCCGACCGCCTCGTCTCTCTGCCCCCACACAAGCAGGGTAGGCAGACGCGTACTAAACCACAGGGTCGTGAACACTGACAGCTCCACAGGCACCGAGCACCACAGCGTCCCATAACCTACAGGGATATGCCAGATGGCAAGGGAGGGCACGAAAAAACACAAATAATCTTTCCTTTATTTCCACATGTTATTTACCCGTACACTTTTTTATAGGCACAATACAGGGGACACCAGCATGTCACACTGCACGATCAGCTTATAACAGGCACACAAAGTTTTACAGGTACAAAGGCACACACAGGGCTTCACAGGGGCATACCCAACTCCGTCTCCTGGCTTGTTCCTCTGCTCCTCTGCTCCAGCCAGCTGCGTCATGTTTGCCCAGGTCCCTTCATGTTAACCCATGCCCGTTCATCCTTTTCATGTTAACACATGTTTCGCCAGAGACAAAGACCCACTGGGGTACAATATGTATATATAAAATATATTGTGTATCTATATATTATTTTATCTATATATCATATATATTAACTTATGTGTATGTATATTTACAAACACACACACACACACACACACACCACACACACAACCACCACAACCACACCACACACACACACCACACACACACTCACACCACACCCACACACACACACACACACACACACACACACACACACACACACACATATATATATATATATATATATATATATTATATATATATATTGTTAATTATATATATATGTATAAAATTTTATATATATATATTTTATATATTATATTATTATATATATATAATATACACGTGTATATATAGGGGTGTGTTATGTGTATATATATATATTTTATATTATTATATATATATATTATATATATATATCTATGTGAGTGTAATATACATAAATGTTTGTGTATATATACATATTTATGTATATTGTATATATGTATCTATATGTTATTTATATATATATATATATATATTATATTATATAATATATATATATATATTATATATATATATGCATGTATATATGTATATATATGTATATATAAATGTGTATATATATGTGTATATATGTGTAAATATATATTTTATAATGTATATACTTCAACAGCAATCCCTAGGCTCCCCAGCTCCCCCAACAACAAAGGTAGTTCGATCATCCTCCAAGAGACTGAGGATGATCCAGGCCACTACATGGCATTCTCACCTCAGATTGACCCCATGTGTGGGCCTCCAACCGGGCAACGCCTTGGCACAACCAGGCAAGCCCCCAAGGAGGAAGAGTGGGGGCCGGGGGCTATTCACCCCATCACGTAACCTCAGGGTGCAGATTCCCTGGGAGACTTGTACACATATGAATATATATATATATATATATTATATATATATATATATATATATATATATAAATATATATACACACACATATATATATATATATATATATATATATATATATTATATTTATACACACACATATGTATGTGTACATTTATATATATATATATATATATGTATATATATATATATATATATATTATATATATATACATATATATATATATATATATATATAGCCCAAGTCAGTGCTGGTCCCAAGCCCGGATAAAATACAGAGAATGATTACGTACGTACTCAATCCAAGAGCATCACAACGTGAAAACTGCAACTGAGTATCATGCTGTGACCACGGCGGATCAGACATGAACCTACCGTTAAAGAAGATATATATATATATATATATATATATATATATATATATATATATAATATATACATATATATAATATATATATATATATATATATATATATATATATATATATATATATATATATATATATATATATATATATATATATATATTATGTATTATGTAGTATATATATATATATATATATAAGAAAAATATATATAAATGTTTATATATATATATATATATATATATTATATATATATATATGTATATATTATATATATATATATATATATATATATAAATGTTTATATACACATATATATATTATACATTTAAATATGTATATGTACATATATAAAAATGTATATATACATAAATGTGTATATATATAAATGTGTATATATATAAATGTGTATATATATAAATGTGTATATATATAAATGTGTATATGTATAAATGTGTATATGTATAAATGTGTATATATATATGGCAGATACCACAATCACTTCACTCAGCACCAGTGCAGCCTCACTCAGCATTGTTTCCCTTTGCAACAAGTCATCTGCCACAATCACCTAACACAGGCACAGCCTCGCTCTGCATAATTACCTCCGCACTGGCGGTGGGATGCTGTCAGTGGGGTCAGCGCTGATTTGTCACGACGAGGGGGAGCGGGCTGCTGCCGTTCGGCCAGTCAGCATACTCGACTGCTGACCTCACATCTCCCATATTGTATTTGTACCACATGCTCGCCAAAAATTAGACAGACTACTCTGCACCTCTTGAGTCTGACTCTCCTTCCATTCAAGGCCTAGGGTCCTCATTAAACTGACCTAGGCCTCTCTGACATTGGTGACCCCTAACAACATGAACACAGATGCAGCTACTCTTTTCACCAAAGTGAATGCCACCTTCATCCGCCTCCCGCCCTTTACGCCAAATGTAGCCCAGTTCAGGCTCAAGAATATTGTTAAGGCAACCACCAAAGCAGACCACATCGTAGCCATCTCGCCCGAGGAGGTTTTCCACCGGTTAGCCCCCTGGTTAGACAGCCAGCCTGATGACACTGAATACGACAGGCTGAAGTAGGAGCTGTTGCAGGAGTTTTCGCTTTCTCTGAGAGGGCATGACAAATCCTCAACACCCTAAACACACCACTTGGAGATCGTACTCCAAAACAAGGCTGGCAGGAAATCACCAGCCTATACTGCCTTCCCATCAAAGATACACAAGGTAAGTTCCACGAAAAAGAGATTTGGCTCTGCTCCACAGCAATATCAGGGAGAAGCTCCAGGACTTGGATGAGATGGCTGGCCATTAATGTTCTCCTCACCAGAGCCAATGCACTGATGGAAACACAGCAGCAAGCCTGCCCTCATTCAATAGCTCCTGTTTTCCCACCGACTAGTACCGACATCAATGCAGCAACTACCCGAGGATCCAACACCAATCCAGAGGCCTTTCACCCAATTCCTGGCTGCAGATGGCATTTGCTCCTACCACAAGCGGTACGGGAGCACAGCCTATAATTGTCTTGACGGATGTAGGCATCCAAGAAAGCAGAAGGTGGCCACTAAGCAATGCGGCCACAACCACAATCAACACCGTTTTCCACATCCGAGATGAGAGAACCGGAAAGCATTTTCTTGTCAATACCAGAGCCTTCCTCTCCATTTTCCCAGCAACGCAGTACAACAAACAACCTGTCAACAATGACCCGCAGAGGCTTGTCACCACTAATGGAACTCCAATTAACTCCTACGGTTCCAGAGACATTACCTCATTCAAAATTCCTACAGGACATGCTCAGCGATTTCCCTTCAGTCTTCAAGCCAGAGCTCTGCCACACCAACAGCAGCAGAGCAACAGCAGAACAACAATCCTGAGACTATGGCTTACGTCACGGCCATTACCAACCTTCGCTGGGAGAATGTCACCATCAGAGATTCACCTGTCCTCTGCGACATCAGCACCGGTCGCCTTCACCCCTTTGTACCTACCACATTTCGGAGGGACATCTTCGACCTCATCCATGGATTGGGTCACCCATCCATCTGCAGCACCACCAAGCTTGTTGCAGAGAAGTTTGTGGCACTCCATGAAGAGAGATTTCAGAGACTAGGTAAGGAGCTGCAAGCAGTGCAAGCGCAGCAAGATTCATCACCACACCAAGCCACCTATCCACGACCTGCCCCAGCCCACATGACGTTTTGGTCATATCCATGTGGACGTTGTCGGACCTCTCCCACCGTCACTGACCACTTTACCCACTGGCCCAAGGCTACGTCCATGGAGGATGCAATCACCAGTTCCTGCTTGGCTCCTGGATTGCTTGTTTTGGTCTCCCGTAGCACATAATGTCCAATAGGGTAGCGAGTTTCACCTCAGAGCTGTGTAGGGCTTTGGCGTCACTTTCCACTTCACAACGGCATACCATCCACAGGCTAATGGCCTTATCAAGAGATGGCATCAATCCCTCAAGACAGCCCTCACCGCCCGCTGCACCACAGCCACATGGACTTTGCAGCTCCCCTGGGTGCTTCATGGGCTCAGGACAGCTCCTATGGAGGATCTCACCCATTCTGCAGCTGAGATGGTATATGGTCAGCTCCTTATGCCCAGAGAATATTTCCCCAGCAACGGCTCGAGCAACACCCGGCAATTTGCTCCCAGCAGACCCACCCATCGCTCTCATCGCCTGTCCTACACCTCACCAAGACTGGACGTGGCTGATTTCATCTTTCTCTGCGATGATGCCACTGCCAGCCGCTATCCTTCCCTTACAAAGGTCCTTTCAGGGTCCTTCAGTGCCCCCCCAGGGCTTTTAAGCTACAGCTTGATAGACGGATTGACTGTGTCATCATGGAGTACCTTAAACCAACATACATGAGTGCACTGGACCATGATGATGCCACTTACGTGAGACCTGGACGCCATTCTCTCCCCCACAGGATCTTCAACCTGTAATCCTTTCTTCCTCGATAGGGGGGAGGTATTGTGGCAGACACCACAATCACTTCATTCGGCACCGGCGCAGCCTCGCTTGCCATAATTACCTCCGCACTGGTGGTCGGATGCACCAAATATGTTATATACTTTATTTAGCCAAATGGAATTGCTTTCTCGTGATTCCCCATGGCTCCTTAATCTGACATTCTTTTCTTCCATCATTGTCTCCAAAAGCAAGTCGGCAAAGTTTCATTCTGCAGCCACCCAAATCGTTCCCATCTTGAACCCAAGCCAAAGTACCAACCATGACAGACTTCACTGGTAAACCCATTCTTGCAGAACCTCATCCTACTGTCAATACTTGTAATTGTCTCTATCTCCTCATCAAACTGCCCTGTCTGTAACAAAAATTGGTCAGATTGTGGAAAAGACTTACTTGCCTGCCTCATGGACTATGATGCAGTATTAGTACAATGCTACACCCCTAGAGGCCAATATTGCCAAGATTACTTTCCATAGACATGACCTCCCCTTTAATCTTTATATTGGTGGAGAATCCCTCCCTGTCTGAACATGTCAGCCTCACCCCTTGTCAACGTCAGAATTATTGGCGACTAGGACTTCCTGCCGAATGTTCCGTACCACAGCCCAATACCCTCTAATTTGGTCATAATCGATCAAACTGCTCAGCACAGTCATGCACATATGTCAATTGTGGCAGACCCCATAATGTATTTTATAGGGGCTGCCACACCTACAAGTTTGAGTGTGAGGTAGCAGATTTAGACTTGGCCTCACTCGGCATGAAGCATGTCAACAAGGTTTTTCTCTTACTCCCTACTCCAATAATGTTGCTCGTGCCCCTTCCCCTTCCTCCCAAGATGTCCCACACCCTCTCCTATACTTATTCTTCCTCCATCTTACATTCCCACTTCTACCCACTATCTCCCCCAGTCAATTTCTTTTTCCATTCTAAATCCAAACACTCCAATCTTTACTACTGCCCTCTCCCTCCTCACACTACTTGCAGCAGACAGTCTAAATGTTCCACCCCTTCTTCCCCTAGCACACTCTCATTTGACCTACCTCTGCCTTTACCCCTCAGACACCAGTCTCCTCTTCCCCCATCATAAGAAAACCTTTGTTTCTTAAAACTCCTGACCAGCTCCATTACAGACACGCTTAAGGATGTTCAAACTATCTGCTCAAGTCCCAAATTGACACTCAAACCCTACATCCACAACTCCCACTCCTTCCTCACTCTAAGTAATTGCTGATATCCATCCTCCTACTCATATTCCCCCTACACCCCTTCCTCCTACTCACTCCCAACACACTCCATCCCCCCAGCTCCAGTTCTACCTACATTAACCCACCATACAGCCCCGCTATCCCTTCCACTCCCTCCTGGATACACACGTGAATCCCTTATGTCACAACAATGCCCTTGTATTCACCTCCTGATACTGCACCAACTTCCCCTCTCATTCCTTATCTCACCACCTAGTTCCTTCCACTTGAAATTCTCCAACATGCATTGTTACAGTTATCACTTGTAGATTAACTAAAGAATTGGTATCCTACAACTGAATATTAGCAGTTTCCGGTCTCAAGACCTGACCTTTGTCATAACATTTCTTGTAACTCATCCATTATCTGCCTCCAAGTGACTTCTCATACACATCCTCCTATACCAATTCTCAATTACCATTTTCTCTCTTCTCTGTGTATTGTCTATACTTATCCAAAAGAAAACACTGTATGTTGTGCTTCCCTTTCAAACCACAATCCCATGCACAGTTATTCATGTCTTTCTTTGCCGTTGGAACAGTTATTTCAGTCTACTTCTCCCCTACCCACCCCATTGTCTTTGTTGCCTTTGAAACTCTAATCTTCCAACTCCAGCCACCTTTCCTCATAGTTGGTGATTTTAATTAACTGCCACCACACACTTTGGGTGATTCCACCACTACCTCCAGTGGTTCATCCCTAGAATGCTTCCTCTCCACAGCTGA
This sequence comes from Penaeus monodon, assembly GCF_015228065.2. Taxonomy (NCBI): domain Eukaryota; kingdom Metazoa; phylum Arthropoda; class Malacostraca; order Decapoda; family Penaeidae; genus Penaeus; species Penaeus monodon. Next base: position 28,612,496 of record NC_051390.1, read on the forward strand.
CCTTATTATTCTTAATTCAGATCACATGCGCACACAATTGTTTTGATGCCTTGACCTCACTCTATGCTTCCTTTCTCTCCATTTAGACTTCCACTGGTCAGTTCTAAACCACTTTCCCTATAGTGGCCACTTTCCAGTCCTCCTTTTTCCTACTTTATATGACCCACTTCTTAAACCCCCACACTAGTGCTTTAATAGAGTTGACTGGCATAATTTTACTTCACTCTCTACTGTTCAGATATGCTATAATGTTTCACAGTTACAATCATAAGAGCTGCCTTTATAGTCATTCCCCAAACCTGCAACCATTAATACCTCCAAGCGTGCTTCCACGGTGGATTCTGGATTGCTTTCAAAATACTTTGCTTGAAATGCGCATCCTGGAAGTTATTGCTACAAACAAGGCACCCCTTATCAGCTGTCAGCCCTAAATCCTCCTTAATAGAGATCCGCCTGTTCTTCGTGTTTAGCTGGCAAAATTGTTTCCTCAATTACCTCTACATCTAGTTCATTTATTTGGCATCTGACCATAAACTATCAGGCAAAACTCCCTCATCCAGCCCCTGCCCTATCATATTAGAGATACTCTCATCTTGATCCTCTCCAAGTTTGATAATGAATTAACACAGTACTTATCTCTTGTCACGTTTTCTGAGCTGCCTGTATGTTTCCCTATGTAATGTTCCTCTTTCAGGCCCACACATTCTGATCTGCCTGTATATTCCCTAGTAATAGTTTCCTCTTCAGGCCCACACATTCTGTTGTCCTTCCATGCCTTTACTGCTATTCTGTACTGCCTGTACAGGTGGCAGAATCCCAACACTTTCTCCTTTGACAACTCATTCCTCTTAACCTCACACCATAAAACATATCTTCACTTTGAACTCATCCCCCTTGCTTAATCTTACCTGAACTCACTCACTCATCACTCCTTTTACCCATCTTTACCTTTTCAATAGAACTGTTGACGTATACGTTCATACTACTCAACCCTTCCTGCCCCTTTCTGATACTCAATTTCCTATAGTGGCTACATTACCATAGATTTATTTTTTGCTTTTTGGCTTTACTCCCAATAATAACGGTGGCGATATTAACTGGCGACGGAAATTGCTGTTTGCCGATTGTGTCAGCGAAAGAAAACTTTTGCTGATTTGTCGTTTGCGAATTATCTGTCACAAAATTTTCCTCGAATGAAATGTCCACCAGCCACAACATCCACTCAACCCTGTCATGAATGTCATCCCTCCACCTTATTGCCAAACTGCCATTCTACCCACCATCAGGCTTTTTGACAAAGAAATACAACTAACAAAAGGTAATTGATACTAATAGAGTACTTTGCATAAATAATCATTGATTGCAATTACTAAAATGTATATGCTATCACCCACTACTAATGTGCATGGGTGTGTTTATGTGTGTGGTGTGTGTTTGTGTGTGTGTGTGTATTATATATATAGATCTATGTATATATATTATAATATTGAGATAATATATATATATATAATATATTATATATGATAGGTATATATATATATCTATATATATATATATATATATATATATTATATATATACATCTATATATATAGATCTATATTATATATATATATATTTATATCATATATATATTATATATATATAATATATATAATATATACACACACACACACAAACACACCACACACACATCAACACACACATGCATTAGTAGTGGGTGATAGCATTACATTTTAGTAATTGCAATCAATGATTACTTTTATAAAGTACTCTATTGTAATCCAATTACCTTTTGGTTTAGTTGTATTTCTTTGTCAAAAGGCCTGTGGTTGGGTAGAATGGGGCAGGTTGGCAATAGGTGGAGGGATGACATCATGACAGGGTTGAGTATGTTTGTGGCGCCTGGACATTTCATTCGAGGAAATTTTTTGTTGACAGATAATTTCGCCTCAACCGGACAATCAGCAAAATGTGTTTCTTTCGCTGCAACAATTTCGGCCAACAGCAATTTTCGTCGCAGTTATAACGCCACCGTTATTATTTCGGAGTTAAGCCAAAAGCAAAAATAATCTATGGTCCTGTAGCACTATAGGAAATTTGAGTATCGAAAGGCAGGGAAGGGGGTTTGAGTTAGTATTTAACGCTATACGTCACGTCTATTGAAAAGGGTAAAATGGGTAAAGAGGTGATGATGAGTGAGTTCAGTGTAAGATTAAGCAAGGGGATTAAGTTTCAAGTGAAGTATCTGTTATGTGTGTGAGTAAAGAATGAGTGTCACAGGAGAAGTGTTTTGGGATTCTGCTCACCTGACAGGCAGTACAGATAGCAGTAAAGCATGACAGGACAACAGAATGTGTGGGCCTGAAAGAGGAGACATTACATAGGGGATATACAGGCAGATCAGAATTGTGGGCCCTGAAGAGGAAACATTACATAGGGAACATACAGGCATATCAGAACGTGCAAAAGATAGTACTGTTTATTCATTAGCAACTTGGAGAGGATCAAGATGAGAGTTCTCTAATATGAAGGGCAGGGCTGGATGGGAGGGATTTTTTCCTGAATAGTTTTATGGATCAGATGCCAAATAAATGAAATAGATGGTAGATGTAATTGAGGAAACAATTTTGCCAGCTAAACAAGGAAGACCAGCTGATGTCTCTATTAAGGAGATACGGGCTGACCGCTGAAGGGGTGCCTTGTTTGTAGCAATAACGTCCAGGATGCGCATTTCAAGCAAAGTATTTTGAAGCAATCAGAATTCCACCGTGGAACCCGCTTGGAGGTATAAGGTCTTGAGGTTTGGGAATACTATAAAGGCAGCTCTTATGATTGTAACGGGGAAAAGAAAGAATGGGGGACTGTGAAACATTATAGCATATCGGAAACAGTAGAAGAGTGAGTAAATATATCCAGTCCAACTCTATTAAAAGCACTAGTGTGGGGGTTAGAAAGTGGGGTCATATAAAGTTAGACAAAGGAGGACTGGAAAGTGGCCACTATGGGAAGTGGTTTAGACTACTCAGTGGAAGTCTAAATGGAGCAGAAAGGAAGCATAGAGTGAGGTCAAGGCATCAAAACAATTGTGTGCGCATGTGATCTGAATTAAGAATTAAGGTCAGCTGTGGAGAGGAAGCATCTAGGGATTAACCATGGAGGTAGTGGTGGAATCAACCCAAAGTGTGTGGTGGCGAGTTTAATTAAAATCACCAACTATGAGGAACAAAAGGTGCTGGAGTTGGAAGTTAGAGTTTCAAGGCAACAAAGACAATGGGGTGGGTAGGGGGAAAGTAGACTGAATAACTGTTCCAACGGCAAAGAAAGACATGAATAACTGTGCAATGGGATTGTGGTTTGAAAGGGAACACACATACAGTGTTTTCTTTGGATATGTATAGACAATACACAGGAAGAGAGAAAATGGTAATGATATTGGTATAGGAGATGTTTATGAGAAGTCCACTTGGAGCAGATAATGATGAGTTACAAGAAATGTTATGACAAGTCTGTCTTGCAGACCGGAAACTGCTAATATTCAATTGTAGGATCCAATTCTTAGTTATCTACAAGTGATAACTGTACAATGCATGTTGGAGAATTTCAAGTGGAAGAACTAGGTGGTGAATAAGGAAGTGAGAGGGAAGTTGGTGCAGTATCAGGAGGTGAATACAAGGGCATTTTTGGACATAGGATTCACGTGTGGTATCCAGGAGGAGTTTAAGGGATGCGGGGCTGTATGGTGGGTTAATGTAGTAGAACTGGAGCTGGGGGGATGGGTGTGTTGGGATGAGTAGGAGGAGGTGGTGTATGGCGGGGGAAATAATGAGTAGGAGGATGGATTATCAGCAATTACTTATAGTGAGGAAGGAATTTTGGGGAGTTGTGGATGTAGGGTTTGAGTGTCAAGTTTTTGGACTTGACAGATAGTTTGAACATCCTTAAGCGTGTCCTGGTAATGGAGCTGGTCAGGGAAGTTTTAAGGAAACAAAGGTTTTCCTTATGAATGGGGGAAGAGGAGACGGGTGTCTGAGGGGTAAAAGCAGAGTAGGTCCAAATGAGAGTGTGCTAGGGAAAGAAGGGTGGAACATTTAGACTGTCTGCTGCAAGTATTGTGAGGAGGGAGAGTGCCAGTAGTAAAGATGCGTGTTTGGATTTAGAATGGAAAAAGATTGACTGGGAGATAGTGGGTAGAGTGGGAAATGTAGAACTGTAGAAGAATAAGTATATGAGAGTGTGTGGGACTCTTGGGAGGAAGGGTAAGGGGCACGAGCACATTTATTGGAGTAGGCAGTAAAGAAAAACCTTGTTGACATGCTTCATGCCGGTGAGGCCCAAGTCTAATCTGCTACCTCACACTCAACACTTGTAGGTGTGGCAGCCCCTTACAATACATTATGGGGTCTGCCACATTGACATATGTGCATGACTGTGCTGAGCAGTTTGGATCGATTATGACCAAATTAGAGGGTATTGGTCTGTGGTCACGGAAACATTCGCAGGAAGTCCTAGTCGCCAATAATTCTGACGTTGACAGGGTGAGGCTGACATGTTCAGACAGGGAGGATTTCCACCAATATAAAGATTAAAGGGAGGTCATGTCTATGGAAAGTAATCTTAGCAAATTTGGCCTCTAGGGGTGTAGCATTGTACTAATACTGCATCATAGTCCTGAGGCAGGCGAAGTAAGTCCTTTTTCCACAAGCTGACCAATTTGTTGTTACAGACCGGGCAGTTTGTGAGGAGATGAGACAATTACAAGTAGTGAACAGTAGGATGGGTTCTGCAAGAAATGGGTTTTACCAGTGAAGGCTGTCATGGTTGGTACTTTTGCTTGGGTTCAAGATGGAACTCTTTGGTGGCTGCAGAATGAACCTTTGCCGACTTGCTTTTGGAACAATGATTGGAGAAAAGAATTTCCATATTAAGGAGCCATGGTGAATCAGAGAAAGCAATTTCCATTTGGCTAAATAAAGTATATAAACATATGGTGCATCCGACACCAGTGCGGAGGTGACTTATGGCAAGCAGGCTTGCGCCGGTGCCGAATGAGTGATTGTGGTGTCTGCCACAATACCTCCCCCCTATCGAGGGAAGAAAGGATTACATGTTGAAGATCCTGTGGGAGAGATGGCGTCCAGGTCTCACGTAAGTGGCATCTCATGTCCCATGCCTCATGTTATGTGGTTTAAGGTACTCCATTATGACACGTTCATCCGTCTATCAAGCTGTTAGCTTAAAAGACTGGGGGGGCACTGAAGGACCCTGAAGGACCTTTGAAGGAAGGATAGCGGCTGCAGTGGCCATCATCGCAGAGAAAGATAAATCAGCACGTCAGTCTTGGTGAGGTGTAGGACGGCGATGAAGCGATGGTGGGTCTGCTGGGAGCAATTTCCGGGTGTTGCTCGAGCCGTTGCTGGGAAATATTCTCTGGGCATAGGAGCTGACCATAACCATCTCAGCTGCAGAAATGTGGTGAGTATCCTCCATAGGATCTGTCCTGAGCCCATGAAAGCCACCCAGGGAGCTGCAAAGTCCATGGTTGCTGTGTTGCAGCGGGCGTTGAGGGCTGTCTTGAGTGATTGATGCCATCTCTTGATAAGCCATTAGCCTGTGGATGGGTATGCCGTTGTAAGTGAAAGTGACGCCAATCCCTACACCAGCTCTGAGGTGAAACTCGCTACCTATTGGACATTATGTGCTACGGGAGACCAAAACAAGCAATCAGGGCTAAGCAGGAACTGGTGATTGCATCCTCCATGGACTATCCTTGGGCCAGTGGGTAAAGTGGTCAGTGACGGTGGGAGAGGTCCGACAACGTCCACATGGATATGACCAAAACGTCATGTGGGCTGGGGCAGGTCCGTGGATAGGTGGCTTGGTGTGGTGATGAATCTTGCTGCGCTTGCACTGCTTGCAGCTCCTTACCTGTCTCTGAAATCTCTCTTCATGGAGTGCCAAAACTCTCTGCAACAAGCTTGGTGTGCTGCAGAGGATGGGTGACCCCTCATGATGAGGTCGAAAGATGTCCTCCGAAATGTGTGGTACAAAGGGTGAAGGCTACCGGTGTCTGATGTCCAGAGGACAGTGATCTCTGAATGGTGACATTCTCCCAGCGAAGGTGGTAATGGCCGTGACTTAAGCCATAGTCCTCAGGATTGTTGTTCTCTGTGCTCTGCTGCTGTTGGTGGGCAGAGCTCCTGGCTTGAGACTGAAGGGAAATCGCTGAGCATGTCCTGTAGGATTTTGAATGAGGTAATGTCTACTGGAACCGTAGGAGTTAATTGAGTTCGCATTAAAGTGGTGACAGCCTCTGCGGTCATTGTGACAGTGTTTGTTTGTACTGCGTTGCTGGTAAAATGGAGAGGAAGGCTCTGGTAATTGACAAAAATGCTTTCCGTTTCTCCTCATCTGGATGTGGAAACGGGTTGATTGTGGTTGTGGCCGCATTGCTTAGTGCCACCTTCGCTTTCTTGGATGCCTACATCCGCCAAGACAATTTATAGCTGTGCTTCCGTACCGCTTGTGGTAGGAGCAAATTGCCATCGGCACCAGAATTGGTGAAAGGCCTCTGATTGGTGTTGGATCTCGGGTAGTTGCTCATTGGAGTCGTACTAGTCGGTGGAAACAGTAGCTATTAATGAGTGCAGCTTGCTGCTGTTTTTCCATCAGTGCATTGGCTCGGTGAGGAGAACATTAATGGCCAGCCGATCTCATCCAAGTCCTGGAGCTTCTCCCTGATATTGCTGTGGACAAGCCAATCTCTTTTTCGTGGAACTTACCTGTGTATCTTTTGATGGGAAGGCAGTATAGGCTGGTGATTTCCTGCCAGCCGTGTTTTGGAGTACGATCTCCAAGTGGTGTGTTTAGGGTGTTTAGGATTTGTCATGCCCCTCTGAGAAAGCGAAAACTCCGGCAACAGCTCCTCCTTCAGCTGTCGTATTCAGTGTCATCAGGCCTGGCTGTCTAACCCAGGGGGCTAACCGTGGAAAACCTCCTCGGGCGAGATGCTACGATGTGGTCTGCTTTTGTGGTTGCCTTAACAATATTCTTGAGCCTGAACTGGCTACATTTGGCGTAAAGGGCGGGGAGGCGGATGAAGGTGGCATTCACTTTGGTGAAAAGAGTAGCTTCATCTGTGTTCATGTTGTTAGGTGTCACAATGTCAGAGAGGCCTAGTCAGTTTAATGATACCCTAGCCTTGAATGGAGGAGAGTCAGACTCAAGAGGTGCAGAGTAGTCTGTCTAATTTTTGGCGAGCATGTGGTACAAATACAATATGGGAGATGTGAGTCATCAGTCGAGTAGCGGACTGGCTCGAACGGCAGCAGCCGCTCCCCCTCGTCGTGACAATCAGCGCTGACCCCACTGACAGCA
>NC_051390.1:28624871-28632371 GCF_015228065.2 Penaeus monodon
TTTTTGGACAGCAGCTTACCCAAGTCTGGGGTCGGGGCCCGGAACCGAGGACTGCTGGGTTTCGGCCCGCTGCTCCATCCTGTCCGAGTTTTCCCGCCTGTACACTTTCCTTAGGCCTTAGGACATGCACTCGGATGGTGACCATAACCTGCCGACAGCCTTGCAGCACTGCCTGGAAGGTCATCAGAATCACGTCAGTTGAGGGGACGTGTTCTCCACTCCCTCCGACACCGACTACTCTGTGCCCTTCCTCCCAACTCAGCCCCAACACAATCCTTGAAAAGTGCTCTGGCTCACCTTCTCAGTGCATCATCTCCACTTTAGCCTTCCTGGCCCTGGAGGTCCATGGAGTTGGCTGAGCAGCTGGCCCTAGCCTACTGTTGCCTTCAGGAAGGCCTCAAAAAAATCCCAGGCCCTCGCCAGCGCCACCTTGCAGGTCCTGCAGGGTGTGCTGCTTGACGTAGATTTGCAGAGCTTGTCCTGCAAGCGTTAACAAAGAATCACGGGCCAGGACCCAACGATCATCTCTTCCGCAGTCCCGCCGGGTACGACCTCCTTACAGCGCCTTCACATCTGCCCCAGCTGGACAGTGTCTCGCCACGCTCACCGAGCCCGCTTCTTTCAAGTGGGCTGCGTATATCCTCGCCTGTGGTGGTGCCCAAACGGCGTTTTCAAGCCTCCGCCACGCGGACGATGCCCCAACACTTCCACCGCGGGCCCCTTAGCGCTGTTACAGCTGCCGGGCCTTCTCTTCCATGGCTCCAGCCCTGGCATATTGCCAGCATTTCAAATTGGGCGACATATGCCTCCCAGGCCACCTTCCCTTCGTTCTCAGCTGGCTTAACGCCTCACAAATGTCTGAGGGCTGAGGGGCTGCAGGGTGAGAACGCGTGGCCCGTGAACTAACACACCCGGGAGGGAGGAAGGGGGGAGGGGGGCAACGAGGCGGGTTGACCGGGTCCTAGTTTACCGCCACCTATACAAAGGGAGCGTTCCGTGGTCCCCCAGCCTTCCGCAAGCGACCACTGGCTCCAACACGACGCGCGCTGCGAGGCCCGGGATTTCTGCCACGGACCCCAGGCAGACCTCACAAATCTGACACTCTGGCATCTGTTGCCAGAACCTCGTCTGCCTTCTCTGCTTGCAACGTTAATACCTCGTGACGCCGCTTTCCACCTTCACTTCCTCCCTTCAGAGCCCTGAACCTTTTCGCCCTTCAGAGTCTGCACCTCTCCATCAGTTCATCTTCACGTTTTTGTTGCAAGGCCCTGTCGTGTACTGCTGAGTTTCCATCCATCTTCACAGATGCAAGATTGCCTCCTGTAGCACCTCAACAAGTTGCAAAACGTTCCTCTTCCTTCTTTGCCTGCTCGCGTGCCGCTCTGTGCTGCTCTTCTGCCCTTTGTGCCATTTCCGTCCTCATACCGCCAGCATGGCAGTGATCAGTCCATCTGGCTTGGCTTCACCTCACTCGTGCCTGCCCTCAGTCATAGCCCTCCTCTCCCCTCATGGCTGCCGCCATCTTTGGACGACTGAGAATCGGCGCGTCTCACTGATCAATTCACAAATCCCACTTCCTGACCCATTTGTTACGCCGACCGCCTCGTCTCTCTGCCACCAACCAAGGCATGCTAGCACTTTTCCTATAGGCACAATGACAGGGGACACAAGGCATGTCGTAAACAGCTTATAACAGGGCAACACAAAGTTTATTCAGGTACACAAGGGAACACCGATGTCTTCACAGGAGCAGCAACCAACTCTGTCTCTCCCCTTGGGCTTGTTCCCTCCGCTCCTTCACTCACAGCCAGTGCGTCATGTTTGCCAGGTCCCTTCATTTAACACATGCCCAAGGTCATCCTTTCATGTTAACACATGGTTTCGCATCGCACAGAGACAAATACCACTGGTGTACGCATATATACTACACACAAATAGATGAAAAAAACATGTTATGTATAGAATATATATTAGTTTGTGTGTGTGTGTGTGTATATATATATGTGTGTGTGTGTGTGTGTGTGTGTGTGTGTGTGTGTTGTGTGTTGTGTGGTGTGTGTGTGGTGTGTGGTGGTGTGTTGCATAAAAAAATAAATAATAAAATAATGAAAAATATATAAAAAAAATAAAAAAAATAATAAATATATATATATATATATATAGTATATGTAGTATATATACATATATATATATATAGTCTATATATAATATATCTATATATATATATATATTATATATATATATATATACATGCATACATTCATACAATATAAATGCTATATATTTATATCTATCTATACATAGATAGATAGATATAAATTATATATATATATTTATTATAATGTATGCATGTGTATATTTATATATATATATAATATATAATATATATATCTATAGTATATATATATTTATATATTTGATATCTATTTATTTATATAATACACATATATACAACGTCCTATAATTATATATATAGATGCACACACACACACGCACCACACAGACCACACACACCCACACACGCAACACACACACACACACACACCACCAACACACACCACACATCACACACACCACACCACACATATATAGTGTATACCTATATATATATATATATATAGTATATATATATATTATATATATAAAATAATATATATATATATATATTACCTATTCACATGTTTTTATCTATTTGTGTGTATATTTATATTTGTGTATATAATATATTTGTATATATTTCTATACCTATTTATATATAGATATGATTGTATATCTATCTATATATACATATTTATATATTTATATATAACATAATGTATACATATATGTATATATATTTATGTATGTATATATATATAATATATATATATATATATATATATATATATATATTATCTATATCTATATGTGTGTATATATACATATATAAAGATATATATATATATATATATATATATATATGTTATATATGCATGTATATGTGTATATACAGAGAAGTATAAACAAATTTATATACATATGCTTGCAATCATACATACACATATATGAATACATGTATATCTAGATATGTATATGTGGTAACATGTCGGCCTCTCATCCAAGGGGTTCGTGGTTCACGCCCCGCCCAGGCGCGAGAAGTTGCAATTGTCGCTTGGAGGTTACTGCTGTGGCTAGGCACCACGGTGGGTAAGGACTAGGTTCAGCCGAGTCAGCACCAGCTGACACACATAAGTGAGTCAACATTAGTCGACACAGGCTGGGCTCCCCTCGTTAGCATAGCCCCAAACGAGGGTAAGCTTCGCATATCGGACTTATCCTTATGTATATATATGTATTAATATGTGTATGCATACATATATGTATTCATATGTATATGTTTGTATGTATATTTATGTATAGATGTATATATACACACATGATTTATATTATATAATACATACATATATAAAATATATATATTATTACACACATATACATATATAATATACATATTATAAATAATATATATAATGCATAACATAGATATATAGAATATATAGAATATATATGTAATATATAATAATATATATATATATATATATATATATATATATAATATCATAATATATATTTAATATATATGTAATATATATAATATATACAATACATATAATATATATAATATAATGTACATAATGTGTATATATAAATAATAAATCATACACACACACACACACACACACACACACACACACACACACACACACACACACACACCACACACACACACACACACACACACACACCACACACGCACACACGCACACACACACACACACACAAATATATATATATATATATATATATATATATATATATATATATATATATATATATATATATATATATATCACTTTCACTACCAGTATATAGGTTTGCTATTAGGCCAATAATCTGTGTCAGAATTCCCCTAAATCACAAAATCTCCCTCAGCGATCCTCGACACACAGAGTCAAATGCTTTCTTGAGGTCGATGTAGGCTACAAGCAAACCATGGCCAAACTCACTCTGGTGTTCCACAATTAATCAAAGTGCTATATACGGTCTATTGTGGAGTGAATCCATATTTTTCTGGTCTCTGGTGCCTTAGCAGGTGGTTGTGGATCCAGTTCAGAAGAATATGAGCAGAAATCTTGCCTGGAATACTGAACAGTGTACTGCCTAGGTAGTTGCTACAGTCCTAACAATCACCAGCCTTTAGAAATTAAGCAGGGATATCACATATGTCAGCAGCTTTCCCCATTCCTAACCTCAATTAGGGTAGTAGGTTCTTTGCTGATGGGTAGGTCCGGCAAAGGTACAGTGACACCACTTACAGCCAAATTAACTTTTGGAGGGTCTACCTGGTACAACTGCTCAAAATACTCAGCCCAATGTTCACGAACCCCAACATGATTTGAGATGATCTGTCCATCCACTGAGCGGACTGCAGTCATCTACAAGGAGGGTATAGAGTTCAGCTTTCTCAGGGCTTGGTAGGAAGGGCGAAGGTCATTTACCAAGAAATGGCCTTCAATCTCCACAGTAAGATTTCTGATGAACTGACACTTCTCAGCAGTGTCCAAGCCCTACATATCAAAGAGCAATGCAAGTCTTGATTTCCATTCAGCTATACGACACTCTTCAGTGGAGATGAAATTCTACCTTGTCCTCAGGCGTATGCCAAATGACTCTTGTGCTGCTTTGAGTGTTTGCACTTAATGGATTCCCACAGAGCAATTGGGTCTGTCAGGTTTTCAAGTTCTGTGAATCGATCAGAGACCACTGTGGTGAACCCACGGGCATAGAGTTCCTCCCTCAGTCTGTCCAAGTGAGACACCCTAGAGTGGTTAGTGGAGGGACAAGAATTTTTGAAGTGGACCTTAGGGGATTACCACATCCTTGGCCACAGTGCCTGTATCACTATGCCATGCCAGCGATGCGGGTTGGAGCGCTAATACTTGGAGCCAGAAATCCTCATTCTCAGGGACCTTGCAAAGACCTGGAGAAGGAGGCATTTAAGTCGCCCAGAACAATGCAAATATCTCACTGGGGGCAACTGTTTACCACGGAAGTGAGTTTGGGATAGAACTCTCTTTCACATCGAGTTTGCAAACATCAGTAGGAATGTACACAGCAATAAGAGACATGAAGCCTATAATACATGCTATAATACATTCATTAACCCGGGTTAGTCCTACCAAGAGTTGAAATCAGCTGGAGGTGGCTATAGCTATTCCTTGTTGGTGATGGGCCATCGCCATGGCACAACCAACAGTAGGTGTACCCACTCATACTGATCGTGCCGCTGCCAGGTCTTCTCACCTCGAATGGGCAGCCACCTTTAAACTTCCAACTGTTCCAATTCCCTTGATAGCACAGGTAACTGCTTGTCCTGCTACAAAGATGTTCTATGAGCATACCCGGATAGTTCACCTGAGATTACGACTTGGGTGGTCACTCCAGGGATGCCACCTCTGCCATCCCCCCCAAAATAAAGGGGGTCATTAGGCTGTGGAGCCCAACATCCACCTGTGGGGTTCCCTTGGGCCTTGCCCAATGTCCACCTGTGGGGTTCCCATGGGCTTAGCCCATGGGCCTCTTGCTGGGTTGGCACTACCAGGGAAGAGGCAGGATGAGTAACTCCGTTCCCATCCTGAGCCCCAATGTTTGCCCTACCTATGGCTGTGGTGGTGGCTGTGGGTCCCAATGGGACCCACAGCCTGTGAGTTATCTGGCGGGGAGGAGGGCTGGCAAGATCCATCTCCCCCGAGCCACCCACTAACCCCAGGGTAGCTGAGGGACAAGAGTTGGTACAGAGCCAGGGTGTGTCCACAAGCTGGTGGGCCATGGCTCCAAACATTTTTATATATATATAATGTATATATGCATATATATACATATATATATGTACATCTATGTGTATATTGCCTATATATAAAAAAAAAAAAATATAATATAATATATATATATATAAATAAATATATATATATAATATATATGTAACACATAAATTTATATGTATATATACATTTATATATATCATGTATATAGACTTATATGTATGTATGCATATGTATATATATGTACATGTATGAATATATGTATATATACATATATATATGTGATCAAGCTGGCTACTAGATGTCTGTAAGTTCCCATGGCTCAGGAGCTGATCTCATTAGCAAGAAGAGATCCTTCTCAGGGACTTTGCTTGGTCCCAGAGATTGAGGATATCTGGCTCTGGTATCCAGCACTCCAACCCATATCAATGGACATGGTATAGCAATATGGGTACTGTGGCCAAGATCCACCACATTCTTGTTAGCACTCACTGGAGGATTGGTTATGGTTACTCTTTGGATTCACTCCCTGTCTCTCCAGTGGCCACTCCAGGGTGTTTCAGTTGGACAGATTAACGGAGGAGTATGCACAGAGGTTCACCACAGCAGTCTCTGATCAGTTCACAGAGCTCAAAAATCTATCAGACCTGGTAGCTCTGTGGGATTCCCTTAAGTGCAAAACACTCGATGCAGTGAAAGAACCCATTGGTGAAACACAAAAGGCAAGCAGAATTTCATCTCACTGGAGACACTGGAGGCCATAGATGTGTGCTTCAACTGAATGACAATAAGGATTTGTGCCATTTCTTACTGCCAAGTCTGGGACACTGCTGAGAAAGGACAAGGAACATTTCATCAGAAATCTTGTTGACGAGGTTTGAAGGCCAATTCTCAGTAAATGGCTTTAGTATACCTACCAAGCCCTGAGAAAACTGAACTCTAAGCCCTCCTCGCAGATGTGCCAGTCCACTTATTGGATGGACAGATCATTTTCAGATCATGTTGGGGTCACAGATGTTGAGTTGAGTATTTTGAGCAGCTGTATCAGTTAGAACCTCCAGCCTGGAAGTAAGTGGTGTCACAATACCAGTGCTGAACCCCCCCATTAGCAAGGAACCCTCCTAACCTAATTCAGATTAGGGAGGTGATCTCAAAGCTGGAAGGTGGGAAAGCTGCAGGAATAAAATCCCTGCTGATGTGATATCTAAGCTGCGGGTGGGAAAGCTGCCATCTGGCAGTCTGGTTCTATCCCCAAGACCTGTTAAGGGGAGTGGTCATCCCTTTTTGGAAGGTGATTCATGGGACTTTTAGATCAACTTCTCAGTATACGAGGCAAAGTTTTTGCCCACATTCTTTGCTATACCATGTCCATTCTTATGAAACAGATTCGTGACCATCTACTAAGGCACCAGAGACGGGAGCGGGTCTGATTTCACTCCTGGCAGGTCAACAATGGGACCATATCCTATGCTTTTAGTTCATTGGGGAAATGCTGTCATGTTGGTCATGGGCTGCATGCAGCCTCTATCAACCCCAAGAAGACTTTTCACTAAGTGCAAATTACTATGGGATATCCGGGAGACTTGGGGGAAATTTTCTGACATGCATGAGTGGTTTATTAGCAAGCCTCAATTATTTT
>NC_051390.1:28644871-28647371 GCF_015228065.2 Penaeus monodon
CCCCCCCAAATCCCCCCCTTCCCCATCTTTGCCTTTCTTTTTCCTTCCTTTCTCCCCCCTTTTTTTTCTTCCTCCTCTCACATTCCCCCTTTTCCCTCTTCCCCCCTTACACCTTTTCCTTTTTCTTTTTAAACCCTTTTTTTTCCCCCGACGAAACCAGCTCTTCCCTTTTTCCCCCCTTCCTCTTTCCCCCCCCTCCCCCCCTCCCCCCCCCCCCCCCCCCCCCCCCCCCCCCCCCCCCCCCCCCCCTTCCCCCCCTTTTTCCCCTTTTTAAGTTTTCCTTTTATTCTTAATTTTTTTTTTTCCCCCCCTTATATTTTTACAAAAAAAATTCCCACCTTAAAACAACTTTTTTTTTAAATTTAATTTTTATTTTTAAATTTTTTAAAAAAAAATTTTTTTTTTTTTCCCCCTTTTTTTTCCCCTTTTTAACTTTTTTTTTTTTTTTTTTTTAAAATTTTTTGGGCGGTTAAAATTTTTTTTTTTTTCTTATTTTTAAAAAAAACCCCCCGTCCGATTTAAAAGCCCTTTTCCACCCAAAAAGGCACCTTCACCCAGCAAAGGGGGGGAAACAGCAAAACCCCCAAAATTGGCCAGGGGACCCAGTGGGACGTTGGCCGACCCCCCCGGGTGGCGGAAAAGGGGTTCAAAGTGGGGGAGGGCATGGGCGGCACTTTTACAGAGGTTTAGCTTCGGGGGCCCCCCAAAACTGGAGGGGGGGGGTCTACGCTTGGGAAGGCCCCCCCCCCCAAAAATTTGCACCAAGGGGTTTTGGGGGCATCCCCTTCGACCGACCCAAATGGGGGGGGGTGGGGGGCCCGCAAATTTAAAAAACCGGGGTCCATTCTCCCATTTTCCTTCCCAGTTAGCGGCCCCCCACCGTTTTTTTTAAAAAAGGGAGTGTTTTTGGGCAGGGTCGTTTTTTTCAACCAAAACCCTGTGGCACCCCCCCCTTTCCCCCGGGCCCCCTTTTCACCCCCCCCGGGCCCCCCCCCCCCCCCCCCCCCCGGGCCCCCCCCCCCCCCCCCCCCCCTTTTCCCCTTCGGGGGGCCCCCCCCCCCCCCCCCCCCCCCCCGTTCAACCACCGGACTCCATGGCCCTAAGGGTTAAAGTCGCAAAGGGTACAAAGGGTCAGCTGGCAAGGGGTTAGGGCGCGAACAGTCAATACCAACGTCCACCGGGGTGGCCATTGCAACGCTGACAGCCGATCGACGCCCTGTGAGGTAGTTGCCACACTGGTCCAGAAGGACGATCCCGTGTGCCTCCGTCTGCAGGTGCTGGGAAAGTGCACAAGGGGATGATGGTGGGTAAGGCACAAAGTGAGGACTCTGACCTTGCCCTTGTTTTGGCTTGGGGTTCAGTGGGCCCCCAGTTGGGAGGCCGTGGCGCGGAGACCCCACCCAAAGTGTCTGGTGGACCCATGGGGAAACTACGAGGGATCAAAGCGGGTTTTTAGGAAACCTGGTGCGTTTATGAAAGGGGGGTGACACGTGGGTAGTTGTTGTACCCAGACCATGCGTGTGAGTTGCTGAGGGGAATTACATGCGGTGGCCCCCTTGGCAAAAAAAAAACCCTGAGCGTCTCCTATCCTTTATAGGGGGCATGAGAAATGCGTTCTGAGGGTGTAGAGCATGTGATGTGTCAGTGCAAAAAAAAGGGCCCGTAGAAAGAACCCTGCCCCGTTACAGGTTACTTTTGGGGGACCAGGAAAAGGGGGCAAAAGACATTTCTGGTCCGCTGCCCTCACCCACAAGGAAAAACCCATGACTGTGTGGTAAAGGAAATATTTCCAAAGTGGCCGAGGCATTGCATACCCAAACCCCGAGGGGGGGGAGACCGGGGCGGCGTGTTTGTGAAGAATTTATTCCCGTTTTGGGTGCCTTCTGAAATTCACTTGACCAAAGGGCGTGGTTTTGAGTCACGAGTGTTTCCCTGAGTGTTGCGAGCTGTTGGGGTGCCAAGACCGGACGAAACCCCCCCATCCACAGCCCATGGGGGGTGGGGCGGTTTAACCCTACCCTTGCTCAACGTTTTGCCAAATTTGCAGGGGAAAATCAGGAAGATGGGCGTCAAACTGCCTCCATGCTCATGGCCTACCGGTCGCTGTAGAGGTAAAAAGGCTTCACACCTGCCCGTCAGTTTGGCGTGAGCCCAGGCTACCATGGATTTGGCCACAGGGCGGCCACCCGACGTGAACTTGCCAATGTCACATAGCTTTCAGTGGCATGGGGAACGGCGGAGGTGCACCGCGAGTGGTGGCAATCAAGGGAGCCAGCCATGCCATGAGGGCCTAGACCGGGGCAGAGGGGGAAAGGGGTAAAAATAGGTGACGAGTGTGGCTGCATAACCCGCGTCGGAACGAGGGCTCTCGCCGAAGCTAAGAGCCCCCGGAGGGGCCCCTACCGTGGAGCGGCCCTCTCTGATTCACCTATCGAATTTGCAGAGGCGAAAACGACCGCTTTTGTCCACGGGGCCGGCGTGGCGTTCCCCGGGCCAGGAA
>NC_051390.1:28652371-28654610 GCF_015228065.2 Penaeus monodon
ATATAAATATATATGAATATATATATACATAAATGTATACATATATAAATGTATCATATATATTTATAAATATTACATTATATATACCCCAGAAAATTATCTTCTTCTTTTTAACGGTAGGTTCATGTCTGAGCCGCCGTGGTCACAGCATGATACTTAATTTTTTCAAAGTTGTGATGCTCTTGGAGTGAGAGTGGTAGGGTCCCCAGTTCCTTTCCACGGAGAGTGCCGGGTTACCTTTTTAGGTAAACATTCTCTCTATTTATCCGGGGTTGGGGCCAGCATTGACTTGGGCTGGCTTGGCCACCCAGTGGCTAGGTAGGCAATCGAGGTGAAGTTCCTTGCCCAAGGGAACAAACGCGCCGGCCCGGGGACTCGAACCCTCGAACTCAGATTGCCCGTCGTGACAGTCTTTAGTCTGATACTCTAACCATTCGGCCATCGCGGCCTTGCGATCATGGCTTTCCATGATTTTTTCTTGGCAATTTAGAGGCGGTGGTTTTGCCATTTCCTTCCGCTTTTTTTTTTTTTTTTTTTTTTTTTTTTTTTTTTTTTTTTTTTTTTTTTTTTTTTTATCGAGTCACCATCTCCATTCACCCGGCACTGACTTGGGCTGACTTGGCACCCCAGTGGCTAGGTAGGCAATCGAGGTGAAGTTCCTTGCCCAAGGGAAACAACGCGCCGGCCGGTGACTCGAACCCTCGAAACTCAGATTGCCGTCGTGACAGTCTTGAGTCCGATGCCCTAACCATTCGACCACCGCGGCCCCACACAGATATATCAAACAAAAACGGTATGCCATGTTTGAGCAGCCGTGTCTGTGTTATATATTATATATTATATATATATTTTATATATATAATATATAAAATTTTATATATATAGATAGATAGATAGATAGATAGATACACACACAACCTTCTCTCTCACACACACACAACCACATATATATAAATATATGTAATTTTATATGTTATAAAATATATATTATGATATCATATATATATTATATTTATATATGTATTTTTGTGTATGTGTACGAGTATATAGTATGTGTGGGTGTGGGGTGTGTGTGTGGTGTGTGTGTGTGTGTTTTGTGTGTTGTGTTGTGTGTGTGTGTGTGTGTGTGTGTGTGGGGGGGTGTGTGTGTTGTGTTGTGGTGTTGTTGAGTTGTATTGTGTGTTTGTGGGTGTGTGTTTGTTTGTGTGTGTGTGTGTGTGTGTGTGTGTGTGTGTTTTTGTGTGTGTGTGTGTGTGTGGGGTTTTGTGTGTGTGTGTGTGTGTGTGTTTTTTGAGTGTGTGTTGTGTTGTGTTGTGTTGTGTGCCCTTGCGTTGCGTTGTGTTGTCTTTTGTTGTGTGGTTGTGTGTGGTGTGTGTGGTGTGTGTGTGTGGGTTTTTGGTTGGTGGGTGGGTGTGTGTGGTGTGTGGTGTGGTGTGTGTTGTGTGTGGTGGGGTGTGGGTGTGTGTGTGGGGTGGTGTGTGTGTGTGGTGTGTGTGTGTGTGTGTGGGGTTGTGTTTTGTGTGTGTGTGTGTGTGGTGTGTGTGTGTGTGTGTGTGTGTGTGTGTGTGTTGTGTTGTGTGTGTGTGTGTGTGGTTGTGTTGTTTTGTGTTGGTGTGTGTGTGTGTTGTGTGTGTGTGTGTGTGTGTGTGTGTGGTGTGGTTTTGTGTGTGTGTGTGGGGTGTGTGTGTGTGTGTGGGGTGTGTGTGTGTGCGCGTGTGTTTTGTGTGTGTGTGTGTGTGTGTGTGCGTGTGTGCGTGTGTGCGTGTGTGCGTGTTGTGGAGTGGGGCGTGTTGTGAGTGTGTGTTGTGTTTGGTTTTTTGTGTTGTACATATATACTAATAATATATATGTACACACATGCATATGTATGCATGTATATATATATTTAAAATATATATAATAATTTAATTATAATAATATTATATATATATAGATATATAGATATGAATGTGTGTGTGTTTGTGTGTGTGGGGTGTGTGTGTGTGTTGTGGTGTTGGTGTGTGTGTGTGTGTGTGTGTGTGTGTGTGGTGTGTGGTGTACTGACATCAGTTTTTTTCTGTTAAATATTTTACTTAAAGATGGCTCACAAGTTCTTAACCAGCAAAGCAGTTGATTTTTTGAAAATGCAATTTTACCTTGTTTCCTATTTTCCTTTAGTTTTGTGAAGTTTTTTTTTTTCTTTTTTTGTATAATTCTGTTGATGCCATTATAATATTGAAGTTATAACCATTATAATTGA
>NC_051390.1:28654710-28667210 GCF_015228065.2 Penaeus monodon
ACCTGAAACCACCCCCTCCAAGGGGCACCGGCCCACAGCGCCCCAAAACACCACCGGGGGGAAACCCATTGGGAGGCGGGGCACGAAATAAACAAAAAAGGGCAGAATACAGGAGGGACACCAGCATGTCCACTGCACGATGCAGTTTATAACGGGGCAACACGAATTTTTATAGGTCAAAAGGGGCACCACGAGGTCTTCACGGGAGCAGCACCCAATCCGTCTCTCCTGGCTTGTTCCCCCGCCAGTTGGTCCTGTTTGCCAGGTTCCTTCAGTTAAAAAAATCCCCAGGTCACCCTTTTTCATGTTAACAATTTTCGCACAGAGAAAAAGCCCCCATGGTGTAGCACTATCCCCCCCTATCAAGAAGAGAACCGTTGCTCTGACTACTAAACATGAAAAAAATCAGAAAATTTAAAAAAAATTAGTCCTAGGAACAAAAAAAATTCTTTCAAAAAAAAGTAACCGTAATTGTAAATCATTTTCTCAAAAACACAAAAATTTTCACCAGCGCAGCTTTCTTCGCTCCGCGGGGGTCGCTCTGGGGAGGTGTGGGCGGCGCCTACCGCCATTATCGCTGCCTTGTCCCCCCACCCATTTTAGATTAGTGGATAATAGGCCTCCCACTAACTTAACAATCTGAAGTTTTTCTTTTAAAAAACGTTTCGATTTATAGCCCAACAAAAGAAATTTCCCTTTGTCAGACTGCCCCCAAGACCGATTACATCCCATTTTTTCCCGCGCAACTGTGTAGTTTGCGAAACCCATGATGGAAAGCAGTCTCCCTTTCTGCCGTCAGCCTTCACACCATCACCAGATGGCGACCTGGGGACCGGGGGAGAAAAAAGGGTTGTTATGGGGAATGCCCCAAATGAGGTATTTCCCGGAGCCACATACATAATTTTAAAAAGAATATCCAAACCAAATGAGAGTAATAATTTTTAAAAAAATGGGTCTCAGGCGTTATATATGCCTATTGTATTGATATAAATTGTCAAGATTAATTTTAAAAATTCATAAGCCCTGTATGGGATTTGGCGCCCCCAGGGAAGGGGGCGCCCGCCCCCCCCCAAATTATACGCCACGCATATATTTAAAAAAATTATATATATATGTGTTTGTTTTTTTGGTTTGTGTTTACACACACACCCCCAAAAACAAATACGCTGGTCATTTTTTCATGCATAGAGACAACTGCCATGAGTACAGTTCTTTTTTTTGTGTTTGAAAGAATGTTTGAAAAAAAAGTAAGAATACATAAATTGAGGAATTGGTAGATAATTGTGAAAGAACAAAACCTTTCTGAAAGAGAATAATGAAAAATTACAGAAAATAAAAAAGAACTCAAGGAAAAGGGGAAGCAGAAGCCAAATTGGCAAATATATATATTTATAATATATAGAGAAGAGGAGGAGAGAGAGGGGCGCCCGGGGCCGAGCGGTTAGAGCATCGGACTAAAAGACGTCACGACGACATCGAGTTCGAGAGTTCGAGTCACCGGCCGGCGCGTTTTTCCCCTTTGGGCAAGGAACTTCCCCTGATTCCTCCCTACCCATTGGGTGGGTAAGCCAGCCGAGTTAGTGCGGTACCAGACACGGGTAAAAGAGATGAGGGCTCAAAAAAACACGGGCGGAAGGAAACAGCAAACCACCGTCTAAACCCAAGAAAAATCATGGAAATCCACGGGTGGGAAAGCCACCCCAATTCAGTGCTGGTCCCAACCCCGGATAAATAGAGAGAATGATTCCCCAAAAGGGTAACCCGGCCCTCTCCAGGGAAAGGGAATTTGGGGACCTACCACGTCTCCCCCAATATATGCTGTGACCACGGGGGTCAACATGAACCTACGTAAAAAAAAAAAAATATTTTATATATAATATATATATATATATATATTATATATTATATATATTATATGGGGCCGCGGGGGCCGAATGGTTAGAGCGCGGACTCAAGACTGTCCGAGGGAAATTGGTTCGAGGGTTCGAGCACCGACCGCCGCTTGTTTCCCTTGGGAAAGGAAACTTACCTCGATTCCTGCCTGCCACTGGGGGGCCCAAGCCAGCTCAAGAAAGTGCGGGCCCAAAACCCGGATAAATAGAGAGAATGATTCCCTAAAAGGTACCACCGGCACTCTCCGGGGAAAAAGGAACGGGGGACCCTACCACGTACTACCCAAGAGCATCACAACAAAAAAACTAAAATTAAGTATCATGCTGTGACCACGGGGCTAGACATAACTCCCGTTAAAGAAAAAAAAAGAAAAAAAAAAATATAATATATATATATATTATATATATATATATATATATATATATATAAAAAGGTGTATATATAGGTCTATTTATATACTATATACATACACATCTCAAGGGCAACAATAAAGACATTGCTTTAATAGGTCACAGCAGCAAAATTTTGTTAAAAAAAAAAAAAAATTATTGCTGAAGAATGAAGTTATTTTAAGGGGGAAATTTTCAGAGAAAAAAAGCAGGTTTTCGCCCTAAAAGGGTACAGAAACCCAAAATTCAAAATTTTTTAAAAATGATCTAGAAAAAAAACAGAAAACATAAAAAAGCCCTATATGTGTTTATTGATTATGTGAAAGTTTTTGTTACTGTTATCACGATATCCTCTGGAATAACTGTACGATATGAAGTTTCCAAAAACCATCATCCAACTAAAAAAAGCCTTTTTGACCAACAAAGCAGCGTAAGAACCACTTAGGGGTTAACAGAGAAGGGTTTGAAGTCAAAAAGGAGTACGACGGGGTTGCATTCTGTCTCCGCACCTCTTTTAAAAATATTTTGAAACAAAAATGAGAGGGGCTCTAGAGAATTTTTTAAGGAAAATGGGATGTTGGAGGATACAAAATTCAAATCGAGGACGCCCAGATATAGTTTTTTATTGCCCCAATATCACTGAAATACAACAACTACTAATAAAATTGAGAAGCAAGCAAAAGGTGGCTTGTTTCTTAAAGCCAAAAAAACTAAGATCATGAAGATTCAAGATAACCGGCAAAAACAATGATGAACATGTTCAATCAAAGGAATGATTTTAAAATGGAAAGAGTTCACTTACTTGGAGCGTTTTTAATAAAACATATGTTCCCGGGATAAAAAAAAGAATTACCATTTCGAAAAAAAAGCCACAATTTCTTCAATAAAATCTGGAAAAACCGAAGATTACCTTTACGGCAAAACTGAGGTTTTTGAACCCTTTGTTTTTCCCCAAATTTCATCATATGGTTTTGAGTGTTGGGGGTTGAAAGTAGATAACAAGAAAAAGATAATTTTTGAAAAAGGGGGTTACAGACGGTACTGCGTATTAATGGAAAGAGAAGAAGACAATGATGAAGTGCTGAAAAAAAAAAAATTGTAAAAACCGACTGTTGGGCACTTTAACAAAGGAAATTTAAAATTTTTTGGGGAGAATGGAAATAAAAGTATTGAGAAAAAAATTGCGACAGGGATGGTGTAGGAAAGAGGGAAAAGGCAAACGAAGCAAACTGGCGACAATATCAAGATATTTGCGGGCTTCGATGGTACAAGTGGAAAAAAAAAGCGTAAGATCGAGTTAGTGGCGAAAAATGGGGAGAGGCCACGGCTTCTCAAAAATGAGATACCCTTTTTGATTGATTGATCATACCATACTCGAAAAAAAAAACAAAAACACCGGGGGAAGGCAAAGGGAAACCACCGCTCTAAAAATTTCCCAAAAAAAATCATGGAAAGCCCAGATCGTCAAGGCCCCGGTGGGCCCAATGGTTTAAAAGTATGGGCTCAAGCGTCACGACGGCAACTGAGTTCGAGGGTTCGAGTCACCCGGCGGCGCGTTGTTCCTTGGGGAAGAACTTCACCTCGATTTGCCTATCTGCCCCTGGGTGGCCAAGCCCGCCCCAAATCAGTGCTGGGCCCCAAACCCCGGGTAAATAGAGGAATGTTTCCTAAAAAAGGGAAAACCAGCGCTCTCCGTGGAAAAAGGGAAATGGGGGCCCCACCACGTCTCAAGAGCACACAACATGGAAACTACAAATTTAAATATCAGCTGGCCACGGGGGCTCAAAAATGAACACACCGTTAAAAAAAAAAAAAAAAAAAAAACATATATATAAAGATAGTGTGTACATTATATTATATATATATAAAAATATATATATAATTAATATAACATATATAAAATATATATATAATATATAATTATGTTTGTGTAAAATATTATATATATTATATATATAAAAATTTTATATATATATAATATAATTTTATATATATATAAATAATTATATATATTAAAATAACCCGGGGGCGGCGCACATAAACGCGCGGGGGATGGTGGTCATGGATGCCCCACGCACTCGCTGTGACGATTGGGGTATGCACTTTCAATGTTTACATAATTTAGGAAAACGAACCAATACGATAAATTTCCTTTGGGGAAGAACCAATCATTGCCTATTTAGCCCCGGGTGGCCAAGCCCCCCAAGTCAGTGCTGGTCCAAGCCCGGGTAAATAGGAGAGTGATTACCTAAAAAGGTAAACTGGCACTCTCCGTGAAAAGGAACTGGGGGCCCTACCACGTACTCACTCAAAAAGGGACACAACATGAAAAATACAAATTTAAAATATCATGCTGTAACCACGGGGCTCAAACATGAAACCCCCCGTTAAAAAAAAAAAAAAAAAAAAAAAAAAAAAAAGAAAAAAAACGAAAAAAAAAACGTAGTTAATTCGTTATACATACATACATGCATACATTATATATATATATATATATATATATATAATTTTTAAAATATATATATTATATATTTATGTTGGATGGAATCACCCTTTTGATTATTTTCGCCTTGCTTTTTATTTCCTTTATTCCTTTAGTTTTTAATTAGCATGTGTGAAAAAAAAAGTTTTGGGTACCTTTCTTAAGCTGTAATGAAACTTTAAAAAAAATTTTAATGCTTTAAAAGGAAAATTTTTCAAAGGGCTTCAGGCTCAGTATAAAAGAGAGTATCAAGACTGGAGATAAATGAAATTGGCAATTCCCTTCACTCAGCAGTATTTCCAGAAAGTGATGGGGACCAGGGGAAAAATAGGAATAAAGGAATAAATTTGCAAGAACCACATTTTTTAAAAATGGGAACCAATTGGAAAATTCTTATCTCATGCTGTGGAATGGTGTGTACACAAAGCCATGTCCACTATGATTTTTTGTCTTTTAAACATTTCAATATAATATATATATATATAATATTTATATATAATTTTTATTATTCTCTCTCTCTCTCCTCTCTCTCTCTCTCTCTCTCTCTCTCTCTCTCTCTCTTCTCTCTTCTCTCTATAATATATATATATAATATATAAATATATAATGTCTATGGTTGCATTTAGTTAGTGCTTTAATCAATTCTGGGGGTTGGCATGTATGTACTGCCTCCCATTGGAGTTTACTTTATTAATTTTTTTTATACATGATGGCTACACTTGTACAAGTCACCCAAATTCCAATTACAAAATCTGCCTGTCTCGCAGTTTTTCCCCCTTTTCCATGATTACAAAAAAATTTTTCATTACTTTTTTTGGTTACTAAGTTATAACATATGTAATTATAGTGTCATAATAAAAATAACACCCTTTATATTCATAGCATTAGTAAAAAATGCATTTTTCCTGGAAAGGTGAAATCAGGTAAGGTCACAAGGTCTACTAATTGACTTCTATGTGCCTAAGCACTAGCAGAGCCATCTATGTGCAGAGACATTTTGCAAAAATAAAAGAGCCGATCACCAAGGTGTCAGAAATAAGTCCTACCTGTCATGCTTGTTTATCTTTTTCCTTTATTTATTTTTTTTTTTTTTACATCCCTATTAGTATTGTTAGTAATTAATAATTATAACTTCAATAATTATAATGGCATCAACAATGAATTATACAAAAAAAGAAAAAAAAAAACTTCACAAAACTGAAGGAAATAGGAAACAAGGTAAAATTGCATGTTCAAAAAATCAACTGCTTTGCTGGTTAAGAACTTGTGAAGCCATCTTTAAGTAAAAATATTTAACAGAAAAAAACTGATGTCAGTACACACACACACACACACACACACACACACACACACACACACACACACACACACACACACACACACACACACACACACACACACACACACACATTCATATCTATATATATATATATATATATATATATATATATATATATATATATATATATATGTAAATATATATATACATGCATACATATGCATGTGTGTACATATATATTATTAGTATATATGTACAACACAACACAACACAACACAACACACACTCACAACACGCACACTCACAACACGCACACACGCACACACGCACACACGCACACACACACACACACACACACACACACAACACAACACAACACACACTCAGAACACGCACACTCACAACACGCACACACGCACACACACACGCACACACACACAACACAACACACACTCAGAACACGCACACTCACAACACGCACACTCACAACACGCACACACGCACACACACACGCACACCACACGCACACCACACACACACACACACCACACACACACACAACACACACACACACACACACACACACACACACACAGACACACACACACACACACACACACACACACACACACACACACACACACATCTACACACACACACACAAAAACACACACACAACACACAACACACCACACACACACACACACACACACACACACACACACCACACCACACACACACACCACACACACACACACACACACACAACACCACACACACACAACACACAACACACAACACACACACACACACACACACGCACACACACACACACACACACACACACACACACACAACACCACACCACACACACACACAACGCAACACAACAAAAGACAACACAACGCACGCAACGCAACACAACACAACACAACAACCACACTAAAAACCCAAAACACACACACACACACACACACACACACACACCACACACACAAACACACACACACAAACACAAAATACAACTCAACACAACACAACACAACACAACACAACACACACACACACACACACACACACTCGTACCATACACATAAATACATATATAAATATATATATAAAATATTATATATATATATATATATATACATATATATATATATATGTGGTTGTGTGTGTGTGAGAGAGAGAGGTTGTGTGTGTATCTATCTATCTATCTATCTATCTATATATATATTATATATATATATATATATATATATTATATATTAATATATATATATTACACAGAAACACGGCTGCTCAAACATGAGCATACCGTTATTGATTGATATATCTTTGTGGGGCCGCGGTGTCGAATGGTTAGGGCATGGGACTCAAGATTTGTCACGACGGCAATCTGAGTTCGAGGGTTCGAGCCCACCGGCCCGGCGCGTTTTTTCCCCTTTGGGCAAGGAACTTCACCTCATTGCCTACCTACCACTGGGTGGCCAAGCCAGCCCAAGTCAGTGCCGGGTAAATGGAGATGGTGACTCGAAAAAAAAAAAAAAAAAAAAAAAAAAAAAAAAAAAAAAAAAAAAAAAAAAAAAAAAAAGCGGAAGGAAATGGCAAACCACCGCTCTAAATTGCCAAGAAAAATCATGGAAAGCCCATGATCGTCAAGGCCGCGATGGCCGAATGGTTAGAGTATCAGACTCAAGACTGTCACGACGGCAATCTGAGTTCGAGGGTTCGAGTCACCGCCGGCGCGTTGTTCCCTTGGGCAAGGAACTTCACCTCGATTGCCTACCTAGCCACTGGGTGGCCAAGCCAGCCCAAGTCAATGCTGGTCCCAAGCCCGGATAAATAGAGAGAATGATTACCTAAAAAGGTAACACCGGCACTCTCCGTGGAAAGGAACTGGGGACCCTACCACGTACTCACTCCAAGAGCATCACAACATGAAAAAACTAAGTATCATGCTGTGACCACGGCGGCTCAGACATGAACCTACCGTTAAAAGAAGAAGATATATCTGTGTATATATAATGTAAATATTTATAAATATATATGATACATTTATATATGTATACATTTATGTATATATATATTCATATATATTTATATACATATAAACATATAAATATATATACATATATACATAAATGTATATATAATTATGTACATCATCAATAACGGTATGCTCATGTTTGAGCAGCCGTGGACCTCTCCACCATCCTTCGCCACTAAACTCGATCTTACGCTTTTCTTTCCACTTGTACTATCGACAGCCCGCAAATATCTTTGATATTGTCGCTCAGTCTTGTCTTCGGTTCCCTCTTCCTCTGTTTCCTATCACCATCCTGTCAGCAAGTTTTTCTCATACTTTTACTTCTCATTACATGCCCAAATAAATTTTAATTTCCTCTTTTTCAAGATGTCCAACAGTGGGTCTTTACATTTATTTTTCTCAGCACTTCATCATTCGTCTTCTTCTCTGTCCAGCTAATATGCAGTACTTGTCTGTAACACCACATTTCAAAACTATTGATCTTTTTCTAGTCTATCTACTTCAACACCCAACACTCAGAACCATATGATGTAATTGGGAAAACTAATGAGTTCAATAACCTCAGCTTTGTCCGTAAGGTAATGCTTCGGTCTTTCCAGATGTTATTGAGAGCAATTGTGGCGTTTTTCGCAATGGTAATTCTTCTTTTTATTCCGGTGAATCATCATATGTATTAGTTAAAACAGCTCCAAGATAAGTGAACTCTTTCACATTTTTCACAATCATTCCTTTTGATGTAACATGTTCATCATTGTTCATTGCCGTTATCTTTGAATCTTCATGATCTTAGTTTTCTTGGCATTAAGAAACAAGCCAGCCCTTTCGCTTGTTTCTCCAAACTTTATCTAGTAGTTGTTGTAGTTCAGTGATACTGCGGGCAATCAAAACTATATCATCGGCGTACCTCAGATTTGATATTTTGTATCCTCCAACATCCACATTTCCCTTAAAAATTCTCTAGAGCACCTCTCATAATTGTTTCAGAATATATATTAAAGAGGTGCGGAGACAGAATGCAACCCTGTCGTACTCCATATTTGACTTCGAACCATTCTGTTAACCCATAAGTGGGTTCTTACAGCTGCTTGTTGTTGGTCATACAAGGCTTTTTAGTTGGATGATGTGTTTTGGAAACTTCATATCGTACATGTTATTCCAGAGGATATCGTGATCAACAGTATCAAAAGCTTTAAACATAATCAATGAAACACAGGTATAGGTCTTTTTGATTTTTCTCTGTTTTTCTCTATGATAAATTTCAAATTTAGAATTTGGTTTCTGGTACCCTTTCCAGGGCGAAAACCTGCTTGTTCGTCTGCAATTTCCTCTCTTACTTCAACTTCATTCTTTCAGCAATAATTTTAAACAAAATTTTGCTGCTGTGACTTATTAATGAAATTTGCCCTATTATTATTGCATTGGAGTGCGTCACCATTTTTAGGTATGGGAGTAAAGACTGATTTTACCCAGTCTTCTGGCCATTTTCTTTCATTCCATATTTTTGTACAGAGTTTGTAGAAGTATTCAACACTTTCGCCAGCATTCTTAAATTTGTTCTGCTGTTACTCCATCTATTCCAGGCTCTTTATTCTTTACTTCTTTATGGCTTTTATAACTTCGTCCAGCAGTGGCGGTGGTTCATCCTCGCTGTCATTGAGTCTAATTAATGTTGTTGTTAGATCTTATTTTTTTTGTATAAGTTGGAACAATATTGATTCCATCTATCTTTGACTTCTTTTCCATCACATAAAACAAGTCCATTTCAGTTTGATAGTGTCCATTGTAAAGGGTTTTAAATTTTCATGTGATGTTTCGTACTCCTTGGTAGAGTTTTTTAGTTGTCTTATTGATAGAACAGTTTCAATTCTCTGGCAATGTTCATTTAAATATCTCCCCTTCCCTTGTCCCAATAATCTTTGAATTTTTGTATATTGTTTTTTTTAAATTACTTCTTCAAATGGATTATTGATATCTTTTTATTTTTGGCATCTTCTTGTTTCAATTTCCCCTTAGTGTTTTTTTCAGATATCCAGGGGAATTTGTCTTTTTCTTTTTGGCGATAGTTTCTTAAGCAGTGCTCAGCAGGATTTTTTTTCCTTCTTCCATAACTCATTTGGTGTTTTTTCATCTTCACATTGATTGAGTATTTCAAATTTGTTTGACACATAATTATGTACATAAATGTATATATACATAAATATATCTATATATACATATATACATAAATATTTATACATGTATATGTATAAATATACAATATATATATATATATATTTATATATATATATATATATATATATATATTATATATATATATATATATATACATACATTTTTTTTTTTATATTTATATATATACCATACATATATATATAAATATATATACATAAAGGGGAGTACATATGTATATATACATAAATGTATATATATTTACACACACACACACACACACACACACACACACACACACACACACACACACACACACACATATATATATATATATATATATATATATATATATATATATATATATATAATATAGTGTGTGTGTGTGTGTGTGTGTGTGTGTGTGGTGTGTGTGTGTGTAAATATATATACATTTATGTATATATACATATGTACTCACCTTTATGTATAGATATTTATATATATATGTATGTGTATATATATAAATATATACAATGTATGTATATATATATATATATATATATATATATATATATATATATATATATATATATAAATATATATATATATATATTGTATATTTATACATATACATGTATAAATATTTATGTATATATGTATATATAGATATATTTATGTATATATACATTTATGTACATAATTATGTGTCAAACAAATTTGAAATACTCAATCAATGTGAAGATGAAAAAACACCAAATGAGTTATGGGAAGAAGGAAAAGAACTCCTGCTGAGCACTGCTTAAGAAACTATCGCCAAAAAGAAAAAGACAAATTCCCCTGGATATCTGAAAAACACTAAGTGAAATTGAAACAAGAAGAGCCTAAAATAAAAGATATCAATAATCCAGTGAAAAAGTAATTTACAAAAAAATATACAAAAATTCAAAGATTATTGCGACAAGATAAAGGGAAAAAAATTTAAATGAACATTGCCAGAGAATTGAAAACTGTTCTATCAATAAGACAACTAAAAACTCTACCAAGGAGTACGAAAAAATCACATGAAATTTAAACCTACAATGACACTATCAAAACTGAAGATGGACTTGTTTTATGTGATTTGGAAAGAAGTCAAAAATAGATGGAATCAAAATTGTTCCAACTTATAAAAAAAGAATAAAGATCTAACAACAACATTATTAGACTCAATGACAGCGAGGATGAACACCCCCACTGCTGGACGAAGTTATAAAGCCATAAAAGAAGTAAAGAATAACAAGAGCCCTGAATAGATGGAGTAAAAAGCAAACTAATTAAGAATGCTGGCGAAAGTGTTGAATACTTCTACAAACTCTGTACAAAATATGGGAAAGAAAGAAAATGGCCAGAAAACTGGGTAAAATCAGTCTTTACTCCCATACCTAAAAATGGTGACGCACTCCAATGCAATAATAAAAGGACAATTGCATTAATAAGTCACGCAGCAAAATTTTTTTGAAAATTATTGCTGAAAGAATGAAGTTGAAGTTAAGAGAGGGAAAATTTCAGACGAACAAGCAGGTTTTCGCCCTGGAAAGGTACCAGAAACCAAATTCTAAATTTAAAATTGATCATAGAGAAAAACAGAGAACATCAAAAAGACCTATACCTGTGTTTCATTGATTAGTGAAAACTTTTGATACTGTTGATCACGATATCCTCTGGAATAACATGTACGATATGAAGTTTTCCCAAAAAACATCATCCAACTAAAAAGCCTTGTATGACCAACAACAAACGCTGTAAGAACCACTTATGGGGTTTAAAAGAATGGTTCGAAGTCAAAAATGGAGTACACAGGGTTGCATTCTGTCTCCGCACCTCTTTAATATATTCTGAAACAATTATGAGAGGTGCTCTAGAGAATTTTGAAGGAATGTGGATGTTGGAGGGTACAAAAAATCAAATCTGAGGTACCCGATGATATAGTTTTGATGCCAGCAGTATCACTGAACTACAACAACTACTAGATAAAGTTGGAGAAGCAAACGAAAGGGCTGGCTTGTTTCTTAAAGCCAAGAAACTAAGATCTGAAAATTCAAGATAACCGGCAATGAACAATGATGAACATTTACAATCAATGGAATGATTGTGAAAAATGTGAAAGAGTTCACTTTTCTTGGGGCTGTTTTAACTAATACATATGATGATTTTACCGGAGATAAAAAGAAGAATTACCATTGGGGAAAACGCCACAATTGCTCTCAAAACATCTGG
>NC_051390.1:28672210-28675775 GCF_015228065.2 Penaeus monodon
TTACAATTTATTTTTTTCAGCACTTCATCATTCGTCTTCTTCTCTGTCCAGTTAATACGCAGTACTCGTCTGTAACACCACATTTCAAAACTATTGATCTTTTTCTTGTCTATCTACTTCAACACCCAACACTCAGAACCATATGATGTAATTGGGAAAACTAATGAGTTCAATAACCTCAGCTTTGTCCGTAAGGTAATGCTTCGGTCTTTCCAGATGTTATTGAGAGCAATTGTGGCGTTTTTCGCAATGGTAATTCTTCTTTTTATCTCCGGTGAATCATATGTATTAGTTAAAACAGCTCCAAGATAAGTGAACTCTTTCACATTTTTCACAATCATTCCATTGATTGTAACATGTTCATCATTGTTCATTGCCGGTTATCTTTGAATCTTCATGATCTTAGTTTTCTTGGCATTAAGAAACAAGCCAGCCTTTTCGCTTGCTTCTCTAACTTTATC
Source organism: Penaeus monodon (assembly GCF_015228065.2). Classification (NCBI taxonomy): domain Eukaryota; kingdom Metazoa; phylum Arthropoda; class Malacostraca; order Decapoda; family Penaeidae; genus Penaeus; species Penaeus monodon. Next base: position 28,672,672 of record NC_051390.1, read on the forward strand.
TAGTAGTTGTTGTAGTTCAGTGATACTGCTGGCAATCAAAACTATATCATCGGCGTACCTCAGATTTGATATTTTGTATCCTCCAACATCCACAGTTCCTTCAAAATTCTCTAGAGCACCTCTCATAATTGTTTCAGAATATATATTAAAGAGGTGCGGAGACAGAATGCAACCCTGTCGTACTCCTTGTTTGACTTCGAACCATTCTCTGTTAACCCATAAGTGGTTCTTACAGCTGCTTGTTGTTGGTCATACAAGGCTTTTATTAGTTGGATGATGTGTTTTGGAAACTTCATATCGTACATGTTATTCCAGAGGATATCGTGATCAACAGTAACAAAAGCTTTCACATAATCAATGAAACACAGGTATAGGTCTTTTTGATGTTCTCTGTTTTTCTCTATGATCAATTTTAAATTTAGAATTTGGTTTCTGGTACCCTTTCCAGGGCGAAAACCTGCTTGTTCGTCTGCAATTTCCTCTCTTAACTTCAACTTCATTCTTTCAGCAATAATTTTCAACAAAATTTTGCTGCTGTGACCTATTAATGCAATTGTCCTATTATTGTTGCATTGGAGATGTGTATGTATATATGTATATAAATATGTATCCATATATATACACCTTGTGTATATATATATATATATATATATATATATATATATATATATATATTATATTTTTTTTTTTCTTTTTTTTTTCTTTTAACGGTAGGTTCATGTCTGAGCCGCCGTGGTCACAGCATGATACTTAATTGTAGTTTTCATGTTGTGATGCTCTTGGAGTGAGTACGTGGTAGGGTCCCCAGTTCCTTTCCACGGAGAGTGCCGGTGGTACCTTTTAGGTAATCATTCTCTCTATTTATCCGGGCTTGGGACCAGCACTTGACTTGAGCTGGCTTGGCCACCCAGTGGCTAGGCAGGCAATCGAGGTGAAGTTCCTTGCCCAAGGGAAACAACGCGGCGGTCGGTGACTCGAACCCTCGAACTCAGATTGCCGTCGTGACAGTCTTGAGTCCGCGCTCTAACCATTCGGCCACCGCGGCCCCATATATATATATATATATATATATATATATATATATATATATATGTATATATATATATATTTTTTTTTTCTACGGTAGGTTCATGTTTGAGCCGCCGTGGTCACAGCATGATATTGGAGTGAGTACGTGGTAGGCTCCCCAATTCCTTTCCATGGAGAGTGCCGGTGTTACCTTATGGGTAATCATTCTCTCTATTTATCCGGGCTTGGGACCAGCACTGAATTGGGCTGGCTTGCCCACCCAGTGGATTTCCATGATTTTCTTGGCAATTTAGAGCGGTGGTTTGCTGTTGCCTTCCGCCCGGTGTTTTTATTGAGTCATCATCTCTATTTACCCGTGTCTGGTACCAGCACTAACTCGGGCTGGCTTACCCACCCAATGGCTAGGTAGGCAATCGAGGTGAAGTTCCTTGCCCAAGGGAACAACGCGCCGGCCGGTGACTCGAACTCTCGAACTCAGATTGTCGTCGTGACAGTCTTTGAGTCCGATGCTCTAACCGCTCGGCCACCGCGGCCTCTCTCTCTCTCTCTCTCTCTCTATATATATATATATATATATATATGTTGCCAATCTTGGCTTCTGCTTCCACCTTTTCCTTGAGTTCTTCGATTTTCATGTCAGATTTTTCATTATTCTCTTTCAGAATGGTTGTGTTCTTTCACAAATTATCTACCAATTCCTTCAAATTTATGTATTCTTCACTTATTTTCAAACATTCTTTCAAACACAAAAGAAGAACTGTACTCATGGCAGTTGTCTCTATGCATGAAAACACTGACCATGCAGTATTTGTTTGTGAGTGTGTGTGTGTAAACACAATCACAAACACAAACACATATATATATATATTTATACATATATGCAGTGGCGTAGTAATTGGGGGGCGAGCGGGCGCCACTTCCCTGGGGGCGCCAAATCCGATACAGGGACTTATGAATTTTTAAAATTTAATCTTGACCAAATGTATATCAATACAATAGGCATATATAACGGCCTGAGTACCCATTTTTGACAACTTATTATCTCTCATTCGGTTTGGACTATATACTTATAAATATTATGTATGTGGCTGCCGGGCACAATATCCTCATTGGGTCATTCCCCATAGGTACACCCTTTATTCTCACCCGGTCCACCAGGTCGCCATCTGGTGAGTGGTGATGAAGGCTGACGGCAGAAGGCAGACTGCTTTCCACTCCAGTGTGTTTCGCAAGCTACACAGTTGCGCGGGAAAAAATGGAGATGTAATCGGCTCATTCGGTTGGCAGTCTGACAGGTAATTATCATTCTGTTGGACTATAAATCGAAACGTTTTGTCACAGAATATACTGTACAGATTGTTAAGTGAGTGGTAGGCCTATTATCCGACCTAATCTGAAAATAGGGTGGGCGACAAGGCGAGCGATAATAGGCGGTAGGCGCCGCCCACACCTCCTCCAGAGCGACCCCAGCGAGAGCGAAGAAAGCTGCGCTGGATGAAAGATTTTTGTGTTTCTGAGAACTGATTTACAATTACGGTTACTTTTGTTTGAAAGAATTTTGTTTGTTCCTGAGGACTAATTTTATTTAAATTTTCTGTATTTTGTTTCATGTTTAGGTATGTCAGAGCAGACGGTTCATCTGCTTGATAGGGGGGGATAGTGCTACACCAGTGGGTCTTTGTCTCTGTGCGAAACATGTGTTAACATGAAAAGGATGACCTGGGCATGTGTTAACATGAAGGAACCTGGGCAAACAGGACGCAACTGGCGGAGGAACAAGCCAGGAGAGACGGAGTTGGGTGCTGCTCCTGTGAAGACCTCGTGTGTGCCCTTGTGACCTGATAAACTTCGTGTTGCCCTGTTATAAGCTGCATCGTGCAGTGTGACATGCTGGTGTCCCTCCTGTATTCTGCCATTTTGTGTTTATTTCGTGCCCTGCCTCGCCAAGTGGGTTTCCCCTGGTGGTGTTCTGGGACGCTGTGGTGCTCGGTGCCTCTTGGAGGTGTTCAGTGTTCACGACCCTGTGAATAGCACGCCGTCTGCCTTGCCTGCCTTGTTGGGGGGGGGGGTTGGGT
>NC_051390.1:28675875-28678375 GCF_015228065.2 Penaeus monodon
TCCAATTGTTCGTTCATTTTGATTGTTTTCATTATTCTTTCTCTTTCAGAATGGTTTGTGTTCTTTCACAAATTATCTACCAATTCCTCAAATTTATGTATTCTTCACTTATTTTCAACATTCTTTCAAACCAAAAAAGAACTGTACTCATGGCAGTTTCTCTATGCATTAAACACTGACCATGCAGTATTTTTTTTGTGAGTGTGTGTGTGTAAACCCAAATCACAACACAAACACATATATATATATATTTATACATATATGCATGGCCCGTAGTAATTGGGGGGAGCGGGCGCCACTTCCCTGGGGGCGCCAAATCCGATACAGGGACTTATGATTTTTAAAAATTTAATCTTGACCAATTTTATTCAATACAAGGCATATATAACGGCCTGAGTACCCATTTTTTGAACAACTTATTATCTCTCATTCGGTTTGGACTATATACTTATAAATATTATGTGTGTGGCTGCCGGGCACAATATCCTCATTGGGTCATTCCCCATAGGTACACCCTTTTTTTCTCACCCGGTCCACCAGGTCGCCATCTGGTGAGTGGTGATGAAGGCTGACGGCGGAAGGCAGACTGCTTTCCACTCCAGTGTGTTTCGCAAGCTACACAGTTGCGCGGGAAAAAATGGAGATGTAATCGGCTCATTCGGTTGGCATCTGACAGGGTATTATATTCTGTTGGACTATAAATCGAAAACGTTTTGTCACAGAATATACTGTACAGATTGTTAAGTGAGTGGTAGGCCTATTATCCGACCTAATCTGAAAATAGGGGTTGGGCGACAAGGCGAGCAGATAATAGGCGGTAGGGCGCCCCACACCTCCTCCAGAGCAAACCCCACGAGAGGCAAAGAAAGCCTGCGCTGGATGAAGATTTTTTGTGTTTCTGAGAACGGGTTTTACAATTACGGTTACTTTGTTTGAAAGGAATTTTTTTTTGTTCCTGAGGACTAATTTTTTTTAAAATTTTTCTGTATTTTGTTTCATGTTTAGGTAGTCAGAGCAGACGGTTCATCTGCTTGATAGGGGGGGATAGTGCTACACCAGTGGGTCTTTGTCTCCCGTGCGAAACATGTGTTTTAAAATGAAAAGGATGACCTGGGCATGTGTTAAAATGAAGGAACCTGGCAAACAGACGCAACTGGCGGAGGAACAAACCCGGAAGAAAAGGAGTTGGGTGCTGCTCCTGTGAAGCCTCGTGTTTTGGCCCTTGTGGGCCTGATAAACTTCGTGTTGCCCTGTTATAAGCTGCATCGTGCAGTGTGACATGCTGGTGTCCCTCCTGTATTCTGCCATTTTGTGTTTATTTCGTGCCCTGCCTCGCCAAGTGGGTTTCCCCTGGTGGTGTTCTGGGACGCTGTGGTGCTCGGTGCCTCTTGGAGGTGTTCAGTGTTCACGACCCTGTGAATAGCACGCCGTCTGCCTTGCCTGCCTTGTGTTGGTGGCAGAGAGACGAGGCGGTCGGCGTAACAATATTTTTTAAATATTGTTTTAATCCACTGTTTTACTTAACAAATTTATATTTAAAAACATTCTTTTGTGTACAAATATTGATTTTGAGACATAAAGCAGTATTCTTCACGACACTAGATCTAATGACCTGTCACCTGTTGCATGCGAACCTGCCCGGTTTCGTATCCCGAAAAAGTCACAAAATTTTTTAAATTATTTTATTTGAATCAACTGTTTTACTTTTAGGAACTAAAACTTTTAGTTTATATTTAAAACATCGTTCTAGTATGAAAAATAGTGAGTTTGATGTATAAAAGTAGTATTCTATTCTTAACTGAGGCCCAGGCCGTATGATAGGCCTACGCGATATTGCTGACCATAGAGATGGTGCTGCCATCGATGAATTGTTCAGGCCAGCGTGGTATTAAATTATTATTTATATATTCACGAGAGGGCGCTACATGCATTGCCACAATATTAACGTGAAATAATAGACTAACCGTAGAGCGAGAAGAGTGCGATATAATTGGTCTCTTTCGATTCATAATTTAGCTGTTATCTCTAAATTTTACAACTAATCAGGTGTATTAATACCAAAATAAAGTCACGCTGTGTAGCTGTTGTCATAACGACGGGATTGGTTCTCCTACCAATCGCACCCCATTGATACGGGTGACAACACAAACTACAGCCTGTCATTATAGAATACGGTTTTAAGTGTTAACTCATAGGCACAGGCATTTGTAATGTTCAATTCCATTTATTGTATTATATTTACCTGTGAAACAAATTGAAAGTGTCCACAACCATTACCAGTTAATCCAGTCATTTGTTGTCCCTTGGATCACATTATAAAAATTTAAATTGGTAAATTAGTAACAAGAGTTTGCTATTCATGTTACTAGGTTACCAATTTAAATTTTGACAATGATTAATATATCAAAAATAGCGTTATATTTGGTTCCCTTTAAATTAGAATTATACTTGCTTCCTATATTGGAGATGCAGCATATTAGATTTAGTTGCTCTCTTTATT
>NC_051390.1:28685307-28695307 GCF_015228065.2 Penaeus monodon
TTTCTTTGTCATTTCCAATTGTTTCCCTGGACAGCATTTGAGAAATTTAACGTTTGAAGGCGCCCCACAGAAGAACAGGGTCCTCAAGCCCGGTGCTGCAAAACGACCACAAAAATTTTACAAAACCCCGGGAACCACTCCCGCCCCTTTCATCGTCCCATAAAAACACCCTTAAGGTTCATTAGAGTGACGGGGAATTTTGAAGTGGACTTGGGGATAGCACAACTATATGATCAGTCACAGAATTCGCACTCCGATACACCCTGTAGTTTGTGGAGGATCCTCCAGCAGTGCTAACAAGGATGTGGCGATCTTCTTGGTTGCATTACCCGTATCATTGTACCAAGTCCAATGATGCACAGGTCAGAATGCGGTGATACCAAGAGCCAGTAAACCCTCAATTCTGGGACAGCAAAGTCCTGGAAAGGAGAATATTCTCATTGCCAGCATCAGCTCCTGAGCCATGAGGACCCACAGACATCTCATAGCCAGCTCAGTCACAGCCAGATACTGCAGTCACCAGTACAATACAAATATCCTGCTGAGAACAGCTGTTGTCACAGGTGTAAGTTTGGCATAAAATATCTCTTTTGCATCAAGTTTATAAACATCAGAAGGAGCTTACACAGCAATAAGAGACAGGGAACCAAATGTAAGCTTCAGTCTCAGTACTATTATATGCCAATCAACTGGAATGACCACCTCTTTCAGATGATTCCCATCAAAAATTCATGAAGTATGGCTCGTCTACTGAGCACCGTGTGCGAGTGCATTGTCGTGGTGGAAGAGAACACCTTGATGCAGCTTTCCAGGGCATTTTTCTGAGATTTTCTTTGAAAGTTTTCTCAAAATGCATTCATAAGCAGATGTAATTTTTTTCTTGCTCTCGAGGAATTCAACTAGTAAAATCCCCTCCGCATCCCAGAAGACAGTGGCCATGACCTTTCCTCTTGCATGCTCAGATTTTGTTTTGACTGGTCCATTTCCACCCCTGCGCAGCAACTACTTTGATTTAATTTTGTCCTTAGGATTGTACTGGTAGAGCCATGTTTTATCCCTTGTCACATTTCTCTGCAGAAAAGTTTCAGTCTTCATCCCGCCTGTTCAAAATTTCCATAGAAAGATCTACCCTTGTTTGCTGCTGATCTGGGCACAACAGCCTAAAGACCCAAAGAACTGAAAGCTTGCTTAGCCCCAAACTCTCTACCAGAATTGTGCGTGCATAACCCATAGAGATGTTGAGTGTGTCTGCTACTGATTCAGGGGTTATTCATTTATCCTTTTCAGTCATGTTGCGAACAGCATCAACGTTTTCCTCACAAACTGACGCTGATGGCCTGCCACAGCGGGGTTTATCTTCAATTTCATTTCTTCCACTTCTGAACTGACTTATCCATTTGAGTTATTGTTACCATAAACTAGTTCCAGAGCATCAATGATTTGCCTATTCTCCCAACTGAGTTTCACCATCAATTTAATGTTTGTCTTCGCCTTGATTTTGGTGGATTCCATGTTGCTTGAATGGTGCTTGACTTCCAACTGGTAGCGATGCAATATTACCTGCATTTAAGGGGTCATGGTTGAACACGAAATACGTTGGTACAAGAATGTTTAGGTGCATTGAAATCAAAATCCCTCCATATGATTTTTAGTGATGGACTTCTTCCACAAACTTTTAAAGCCTTCTCATATATATCATATATATATATATATATATATATATATATATATATATATATATATGTGTGATATATTATATATATATAAAATATATATATATATATATCATATATATGTATTAATATATATATATATATTATATATATATTTTATAAAGTTATATATATATGATATATACTATATATATAGTATATATATATTATATATATATTTGTGTGTGTGTGTGTGTGTGTGTGTGGTGTGTGTGTGTGTGTGTGTGTGTGTGGTGTGTGTGTGTGTGTGTGTGTGGTGTGTGTGTGTGTGTGTGTGTATATATACACACAGATACACAGACACACACACACACACACACACACACACACCACACACACACACACACACACACACACACACCACACACACACACAAATATATAATAATAATAATAATATTAATAATAATAATAATAATAATAATAATGATAGTAATGATAATAAATAATAATATAATAATAATAATAATAATAAAAATAATAATAATAAAATGCCGCCAGATCACCATGATATCTACAGTGGAGTTTATTGTCACTAGTAGTGGAAGCCTTTTATTAAGTTAATCAAAAGGAAATAAATAATGATACATAAGAGAATAAAGAGTAGAACATTTTTTTCCCTTGTTCCACTCTTCTTCAGAATAGTGGGATAAAAATTAACAGTACTAAATAGAAAATGTAATCAATCGAATTCATAACCTTCAATAAGATACTATAAGGGGGAAATGTCTGCCTGCATAATACCAAAGGTAGGCAAATGTCCACCTGTGCAAAGTTTCAAGCTGGGTAAGGTCAGCCTGCACAAAACCATGCATTGGGGTAAGTTTGTCTAGCCTAAATGAGTGGTTGGGGGAAAATGTCTGCATATTAAATGCTCAGAAGTGCTGCTGACTGTACCTTGCATGATGCCGGTAGTAAGACTGACAGAATGCTCTTACTTCAGGTTTCAAACATGTGAACTTCATAGTAAACTTTTGTTTCTTGGCAGTGTGCAACAGTTCAAGGACAAACGAGGAGGAACTACCTTTTCACAGTAGGAAAGCTTCTCCTACCTACATTGGATATTCTTCCTATAATCATTTTACAATAAGGACGGGGTTGGCTTGTACTTTCTTCTCAAGAGGGCGTGAGTAAGAGTTGACTCTAGGAGTTTACGTATTATCCCCTATTGTCCTTGAACCACCACACTGTGGGAGGATTAGCACCAGTTTCCATGTCATTTTCACATTCTTGACCCCTAACTAAAAATATGCTGTCAATTGCACATAATCATACACTGTAGGCCAACATGGTTCTGACATCACTAGGAAATTGGGAAGAAGCACATAGCATGAACTTAAAAAATATGCAAATTCAAACCTCACATGTTGATAAATCATGCCTAACAAGTTGCTGCTCCAGTTGCCTTGGTATGCAAGAGTTTTGGCTGGATGAGAAAAGTTCCAAATACTAAATTTCTCACTGTCAATTCCATCAGCTCATACACCTAATGTCATGCAAGTGTCTCCAGACACTCTTTCTGGTGGTCGGTTTGTGTGTATGTAATTTATACATGAAGAAAAGTATCATCATTATCTTACTATTAACATTATTACTACTAATATAATAACAATAAGAAGAAAAAAACATGGTAATATCTTTTGTGGGGTGTATGTGTGTGTGTATAGAGCACAACTGCAGTACCCCTCCCTAACTCAGCAAATCTACATTACTAATGATCCAGGGCTGCAATAATTGTATAGTCATTACTGGTTTTGCTATATTTCAAAATGATGGTGTAATTTGCCATGATGTACTGAAAACCTCATGGAACATCAAAAGGTAGATAAATAATTCCTCATTATTAAATGAATAGTACTACATAATAAAATTTAGGAGTCTCACCTGTAAGGCTCATCTTCTGTAGTTGCTGAAAATCTCTTGATTTCATCTGCTGCAATGGGATTATATATTACTTGTAATGATGATGAATGTACAATGTGAAGCCATTCTGCTGTTCTTACTTGCTGATAATTCTTCACATCAATGTGTCTTCTCATCACACTTTCTTTTTCACGGGAGAACACATTCTTTGTTTCCGCTTTTTCTTTTATTGACTGGTAGTTTCATTTCCAAATTAGTTTTGCTCACCCTCTGAACATCAGTGTCTGAATTGAAACCTGAATACTAAATGTATCATTGTTTATGACTTAGCATGCTTGTTTACTTCATAGTCAGAGAAAGATGGGCTATCACAATGCACTTCAGGCTGTGGACAATCATACTCAGGAATGTAAGGTTTAATATCCACCACTGGTGTTCCATCCAAGATATCCAAACCTGACAAGTAAATGCAGTCATCTGAAGAAAAAGAGAGAGAAAAATAAATTATGTAACAAATAACCACTTTTAGAGTACAAATCACTAAATACATACATGTAGCATATCTATCTATCTATCTATCAATCTATCTACACACACACACACACACACACACACACACACACACACACACACACACACACACACACACACACACACACACACACACACACACACACACACACACAAACACACACACACACACACACATATATGTACATATATATACATATATAATATAGATGATATATATAATATATATAATAGTATATATATATATACATACATACATATATATATATATATATATATATATATATATATACAATATTATATATATATATATATATATATTATATATATATATATATATATAAAGGCTATCATCCTTTATAACCATGGTGAGCAGAGGGTAGTTATACTGGTCAACGGTGTGACTTTTTATTTCTAAGAGTTGACACACGATAGAGGGGAAAAAACACGAGACATGTCTAGTTATAGGGGTAATCGTGGTAAGCGGGTCGCGGCCAGCTAGCCCGGAGGGAGAGGGCGAAGCCGGCCTTACCGCCTCGGGTGCTTGACACGAACTCCCAGACAAACGAGGTGAGATAAAAAATGTGACCTCCGCCCTCGCTGAGCGGTGGTGGTCTTATTGGGACTTTGGATGCGAGTGGTAACCAGCCATGTGGCCACTGGTAACAGAAAAGAATTATGCACATCCTATAATATATATGTGTGTGTGTATGTGTGTGTGGTGTGTGTGTGTGTGTGTGTGGGTGTGTGTGTGTGTGTGTGTGTGTGGTGTGTGTGGTGTGTGGGTGTGGTGGTGTGTGGTGTATGAATGATATATAATATTTTATTATATAGATATATAGATATATATTATATATGATAATATAATATACTATATATATATCATATATATGTTATATACATAATAAATATAATATAATATATATATATATATTTTTAATATAGTTGATATAATATATATATATTATATAATATCACAAAAAAAATATATATATATATATATATATATATTATATATATATATATATATGCATATATATATATATAATATATATATATATATATATATATATATCACATATATATGCATTATTATGTATATATATGTGTATATATATATAATATATATATAAAATATATTATATAATATATAATATATAATATTTTATATATTTTTATATGCTATATGAAATATAATATACTATTATATATATATATAATTATATTATTAAAATATATATAATAAATATATATATAATGCTATTTTTATATATATTTATTATATATATATATATTTATATACTTATATATATATTATATTATATATTATTAATATATATTATTATATATTTTATATATATATATAAACACACACACAAACACACACACACACACACATAACCACACACATGCACATTAGTAGTGGGTGATAGCATTACATTTTAGTAATTGCAATCAATGATTACTTTTATGAAAGTACTCTATTAGTAATCAATTACCCTTTTTGGTTAGTTGTATTTCTTTGTCAAAAGCCTGTGGTTGGGTAGAATGGGCAGGTTGGCAATAAGGTGGAGGGATGACATCATGACAGGGTTGAGTGATGTTGTGGCTGCTGGACATTTCATTCGAGGAAATTTTGTTGACAGATAATTCGCCAACCGACAATCAGCAAAATGTTTTCTTTCGCTGACAACAATTCGGCCAAACAGCAATTTCGTCGCCAGTTATAATCGCCACCGTTATTATTTGGGAGTTAAAGCCAAAAAGCAAAAAATAAATCTATGGTCATGTAGCACTATAGGAAATTGAGTATCAGAAAGGGCAGGGAAGGGGGTTGAGTTAGTATTTAATCGCTATACGTCAACAGTCTATTGAAAAGGGTAAAGATGGGTAAAGGAGGTGATGAGTGAGTGAGTTCAGGTAAGATTAAGCAAGGGGGATTAGTTCAAGTGAAGGATATGTATGTGTGTGAGGTAAGAGAATGAGTTGTCAAAGGAGAAAGTGTTTGGGATTCTGCCACCTGTACAGGCAGTACAGATAGCAGTAAAGCATGGACAGGACAACAGAATGTGTGGGCCTGAAAGAGGAACATTACATAGGGAATATACAGGCAGATCAGAATGTGTGGGCCTGAAAGAGGAACATTACATAGGGAACATACAGGCAGATCAGAACGTGACAAGAGATAGTACTGTGTTAATTCATTATCAACTTGGAGAGGATCAAAGATGAGAGTATCTCTAATATGAAGGGCAGGGGCTGGATGGGAGGGATTTTTGCCTGATAGTTTATGGATCAGATGCCAAATAAATGAAATAGATGTAATGTAATTGAGAAACAATTTTGCCAGCTAAAACAATGAAGACAGGGGGATGCTCTATTAAGGAGATACGGGCTGACAGCTGATAAGGGGTGCCTTGTTTGTAGCAATAACTTCCAGGATGCGCTTTTCAAGCAAAGTATTTTGAAGCAATCAAAATTTCCACCGTGGAACCACGCTTGGAGGTATAAGGTCTTGAGGTTTGGGGAATGACTATAAAGGCAGCTCTTATGATTGTAACTGTGAAACATTATAGCATATCTGAACAGTAGAGAGTGAAGTAAAATTATGCCAGTCAACTCTATTAAAGCACTAGTGTGGGGGTTTAAGAAGTGGGTCATATAAAGTAGGAAAAAGGAGGACTGGAAAGTGGCCACTATAGGGAAAGTGGTTTAGAACTGACCAGTGGAAGTCTAAATGGAGAGAAAGGAAGCATAGAGTGAGGTCAAGGCATCAAAACAATTGTGTGCGCATGTGATCTGAATTAAGAATAATAAGGTCAGCTGTGGAGAGGAAGCATTCTAGGGATGAACCACTGGAGGTAGTGGTGGAATCACCCAAAGTGTGTGGTGGCAGTTAATTAAAATCACCAACTATGAGGAAAGGTGGCTGGAGTTGGAAGATTAGAGTTTCAAAGGCAACAAAGACAATGGGGTGGGTAGGGGAGAAGTAGACTGAAATAACTGTTCCAACGGCAAAGAAAGACATGAATAACTGTGCATGGGATTGTGGTTTTAAAGGGAAAACACAAACATACAGTGTTTTCTTTTGGATAAGTATAGACAATACACAGAGAAGAGAGAAAATGGTATTGAGAATTGGTATAGGAGGATGTGTATGAGAAGTCACTTGGAGGCAGATAATGGATGAGTTACAAGAAATGTTATGACAAAGGTCAGGTCTTGAGACCGGAAAACTGCTAATATTCAGTTGTAGGATACCAATCTTTAGTTAATCTACAAGTGATAACTGTAACAATGCATGTTGGAGAATTTCAAGTGGAAGGAACTAGGTGGTGAGATAAGGAATGAGAGGGGAAGTTGGTGCAGTATCAGAGGTGAATACAAGGGGATTGTTGTGAATAAGGGATTCACGTGTGTATCCAGGAGGGAGTGGAAGGGATAGCGGGGCTGTATGGTGGGTTAATGTAGGTAGAACTGGAGCTGGGGGGATGGAGTGTGTTGGGAGTGAGTAGGAGGAAGGGGTGTAGGGGGGAAAATGAGTAGGAGGATGGATATCAGCAATTACTTAGAGTGAGGAAGGAGTGGGAGTTGTGGATGTAGGGTTTGAGTGTCAATTTGGGACTTGAGCAGATGTTTGAACATCCTTAAGCGTGTCTGTAATGGAGCTGGTCAGGGAGTTTTAAGAAACAAAGGTTTTCTTATGATGGGGGAAGAGGAGACTGGTGTCTGAGGGTAAAAGGCAGAGGTAGGTCAAATGAGAGTGTGCTAGGGGAAGAAGGGGTGGAACATTTAGACTGTCTGCTGCAAGTAGTGTGAGGAGGGAGAGGGCAGTAGTAAAGATTGGAGTGTTTGGATTTAGAATGGAAAAAGAAATTTACTGGGGGAGATAGTGGGTAGAAGTGGGAATGTAAGATGGAGGAAGAATAAGTATAGGAGAGGGTGTGGGACATCTTGGGAGGAAGGGGAAGGGGCACGAGCAACATTATTGGAGTAGGGAGTAAGAGAAAAACCTTGTTGACATGCTTCATGCCGAGTGAGCCAAGTCTAAATCTGCTACCTCACACTCAAACTTGTAGGTGTGGCGCACCTATAAAATACATTATGGGGTCTGCCACAATTGACACATGTGCATGACTGTGCTGAGCAGTTTGATCGATCATGACCAAATTAGAGGGTATTGGCTGTGGTACGGAACATTCGGCAGGAAGTCCTAGTCGCCAATAATTCTGACGTTGACAAGGGGTGAGGCTGACATGTTCAGACAGGGAGGGATTCTCCACCAATATAAAGATTAAAGGGGAGGTCATGTCTATGGAAAGTAATCTTGGCAATATTGGCCTCTAGGGGTGTAGCATTGTACTAATACTGCATCATAGTCCATGAGGCAGGCAAGTAAGTCTTTTCCACAATCTGACCAATTTTTGTTACAGACAGGGCAGTTTGATGAGGAGATAGAGACAATTACAAGTATTGACAGTAGGATGAGGTTCTGCAAGAATGGGTTTACCAGTGAAGTCTGTCATGGTTGGTACTTTGGCTTGGGTTCAAGATGGGAACGATTTGGGTGGCTGCAGAATGAAACTTTGCCGACTTGCTTTTGGAGACAATGATGGAAGAAAAGAATGTCAGATTAAGGAGCCATGGGGAATCACGAGAAAGCAATTCCATTTGGCTAAATAAAGTATATAACATATTTGGTGCATCCGACCACCAGTGCGGAGGTAATTATGGCAAGCGAGGCTGCGCCGGTGCCGAATGAAGTGATTGTGGTGTCTGCCACAAACCTCCCCCCTATCGAGGAAGAAAGGATTACAGGTTGAAGATCCTGTGGGGGAGAGAATGGCGTCAGGTCTCACGTAAGTGGCATCATCATGGTCCAGTGCACTCATGTATGTTGGTTTAAGGTACTCCATGATGACACAGTCAATCCGTCTATCAAGCTGTAGCTTAAAAGCCCTGGGGGGGCACTGAAGGACCCTGAAAGGACCTTTGTAAGGGAAGGATAGCGGCTGGCAGTGGCATCATCGCAGAGAAAGATGAAATCAGCCACGTCCAGTCTTGGTGAGGTGTAGGACAGGCGATGAGAGCGATGGGTGGGTCTGCTGGGAGCAAATTGCCGGGTGTTTGCTCGAGCCGTTGCTGGGGGGAATATTCTCTGGGCATAAGGAGCGACCATATACCATCTCAGCTGCAGAATGGGTGAGATCCTCCATAGGAGCTGTCCTGAGCCATGAAGCACCCAGGGGAGCTGCAAAGTCCATGTGGCTGTGGTGCAGCGGGCGGTGAGGGCTGTCTTGAGGGATTGATGCCATCTCTTGATAAGGCATTAGCCTGTGGATGGTATGCCGTTGTGAAGTGGAAAGTGACGCCAAAGCCCTACACAGCTCTGAGGTGAAACTCGCTACCCTATGGACATTATGTGCTACGGGAGACCAAAAACAAGCAATCCAGGAGCCAAGCAGGAACTGGTTGATTGCATCCTCCATGGACGTAGCCTTGGGCCAGTGGGTAAGTGGTCAGTGACGGTGGGAGAGGTCCGACAACGTCCACATGGATATGACCAAAACGTCACATGGGCTGGGGCAGGTCGTGGATAGGTGGCCTGGTGTGGTGATGAATCTTGCTGCGCTGCACTGCTTGCAGCTCCTTACCTAGTCTCTGAAATCTCTCTTCATGGAGTGCCCACAACTTCTCTGCAACAAGCTTGGTGGTGCTGCAGATGGATGGGTGGACCCAATCCATGGATGAGGTCGAAGATGTCCCTCCGAAAATGTGGTAGGTACAAAGGGGTGAAGGCGACCGGTGCTGATGTCGCAGAGGACAGGTGAATCTCTGATGGTGACATTCTCCCAGCGAAGGTTGGTAATGGCCGTGACGTAAGCCATAGTCTCA
>NC_051390.1:28705307-28707807 GCF_015228065.2 Penaeus monodon
AAGATTTCTGATGAACTGACACTTCTCAGCAGTGTCCAACCCTACATATCAAAGAGCAATGCAAGTCTTGATTTCCATTCAGCTATACGACACTCTTCAGTGGAGATGAAATTCTACCTTGTCCTCAGGCGTATGCCAAATGACTCTTGTGTTTGCTTTGAGTGTTTGCACTTAATGGATTCCCACAGAGAAATTTGGGGTCTGTCAGGTTTTAAAAGTTCTGTGAATCGATCAGGGGACCACTGTGGTGAACCCACGGGCATAGAGTTCCTTTCCCTCAGTCTGTCCAAGTGGAAACACCCTAGAGTGGTTAGTGGAGGGACAAAGAACTTTTGAAGTGGACCCTTAGGGGATTAACATCCTTGGCCACAGTGCCTGTATCACTTTACCATGCCCAGCAATGCGGGTTGGAGCGCTAATACTTGGAGCCGGGAAATCCTCATTCTCAGGGACCTTGCAAAGACCTGGGAAGGAGGCATTTAAGTCGCCCAGAACAATGCAAATATCTCACGGGGGGCAACTGTTTACCACGGAAGTGATTTTTGGCATAGAACTCTTCTTTCACATCGATTTTGCAAACATCAGTTAGGAATGTACACAGCAATAAGAACATGAAGCCTATAATACATGCTATAATACATTCATTAACCCGGGTTAGTTCCTACCAAGAGTTGAAATCAGCTGGAGGTGGCTATAGCTATTCCTTTTTGGTGATGACCATCGCCATGGCAAACCAACAGTAGGTGTACCCACTCATACTGATCGTGCCGCTGCCAGGTCTTCCACCTCCGAATGGGCAGCCACCTTTAAATTCCAACTGTTCCAATTCCCTTTATAGCACAGGTAACTGCTTGTCCTGCTACAAAAATGTTCTATGAGCCTACCCGGATAGTTCACTGAGATTACGACTTGGGTGGTCACTCCAGGTGGATGCCACCTCTGCCATCCCCCCCAAATAAAGGGGGGCATTAGGCTGTGGAGCCCAAAATCCACCCGTGGGGTTCCCTTGGGCTTTGCCCAATGTCCACCTGTGGGGTTCCCATGGGCTTAGCCCCATGGGCCTCTTGCTGGGTTGGCACCTACCCGGGGGAAAAGGCAGGATGAGAACTCTCGTTTCCAATCCCGAGCCCCAATGTTTTCCCTACCTATGGCTGTGGTGGTGGCTGTGGGTCCCCAAAGGGGCCCACAGCCCGTGAGTTATCTGGCGGGGAGGAGGGCTGGCAAGATCCATCTCCCCGAGCCACCCACTAACCCCAGGGTAGTGAGGGACAAGAGTTTGGGACGAGCCAGGGGGTGTCCACAAGCTGGTGGGCCATGGGGTCCAAACATTTTTATATATTATAATGTATATATGCAATAAATACAAATACATGTTGATACATAATATAAATATAAATATATATATATATATATATTATATATATATAATATATATATAATATATATTTTATATGTACATCTATGTGTATATATGCCTATATATAAAAAAAAAAAAATATATATATAAATATATATATAGTATATATTATATATATATATATATATATGTATATAGGTAAATGTGCATATATATATGTGTATATATATATTATATAAATATATATATATATATATTACATTTCATATAGATTTATGTATATATATAACATATATAAAATACACATAAATTTATATGTTATATACTTTTTATATATCATGTATATAGACTTATATTTTATGTATGATATATTTTATATGTACATGTATGAATATATGTATATATACATATATATATGTGATCAAGCTGGCTACTAGATGTCTGTAAGTTCCCATGGCTCAGGAGCTGATCTCATTAGCAAGAAGAGACTCCTTCTCAGGGACTTTTCTTGGTCCCCGAGATTGAGGATATCTGGCTCCTGGTTTCAGCACTCCAACCCATATCACTGGATGGTATAGCAATATGGGTACTGTGGCCAAGATTTCCCCCACATTCTTGTTAGCACTCATGGAGGATTGGTTATGGTTACTCTTTGGATTCATCCCTGTCTTTTCCCCGTGGCCACTCCAGGGTGTTTTAGTTTGGGCAGATTAACGGAGGGGTATGCACAGAGGTTCACCAAAAGCAGTCTCTGATCAGTTCACAGAGCTCAAAAAAACTATCAGACCTGGTAGCTCTGTGGGATTCCCCTTTAAATGCCAAAACACTCGATGCAGTGAAAGAACCCCTTGGTGAACACCAAAAAAGGGAAGGCAGAATTCATCTCACTGGAGACACTGGAGGCCATAGATGTGTGCTTCAACTGAATGACAATAAGGATTTGTGCCATTTCTTACTGCACAAGTCTGGACACTGCTGAGAAAGGACAAGGAACAGTTCATCAGAAATCTTGTTGACGGGTTGAAGGCCAATTCTCAGTAAATGGCTTTAGTCATACCTACCAAGCCCTGAGAAAACTGAACTCTAAGCCCTCCTCGCAGATGACTGCAGTCCACTTATTTGGGTGGACAGATCATCTCAGAT
>NC_051390.1:28714283-28719283 GCF_015228065.2 Penaeus monodon
TTCGTTTGCTTTTTCCAACTTTATTCTAGTAGTTGTTGTAGTTTCGTGATACTGCTGGAAATCAAAACTATATCATGGGCGTACCTCAGTTTTGATTTTTTTGTACCCCCAAAACATCCAAGTTCCTTCAAAATTCTCTAGACACCTTTTCCATAATTTTTTTCAAAAATATATATTAAAGAGGGGGCGGAGCCCGAATGAAACCCTGTCTTTACCCCATTTTTGATTTCGAACCTTTCTTTTAAAACCCATAAGTGGTTTTTACGGGCTGCTTGTTTTTTGGGTCATACAATTTTTTTAAATTAGTTGGTGATGTTTTTTGGAAAACTTCAAAATCGACAGGGTTTTTTCCCAGAGGATATCGTGATAAACCAGTATCAAAAGCTTTCACATAATCATAAAAACCCCGGTATAGGTTTTTTTGATGTTCTCTTTTTTTTCTCTATGATTTTTTTAAAATTTAAATTTTGGGTTTCTGGTCCCCCTTTCCCCGGGGCAAAAACCCGGCTTTTTCCCCGCTGAAATTTTTCCTTCTTAAACTTCAACTTCACCTTTCAGAAATAATTTTCAAAAAAATTTTTGCTGCTGGGGGACTTTTTTAATGCATTGCCCTTTATTATTATTGCTTTGGAGTGGGTCACCATTTTTAGGTTTGGAGTAAAGACTGATTTTCCCCCAGCCCTTCTGGCCTTTTTCTTTCATTCCATATTTTTGTCGATTTTTGTAGAAGTATTCAACACTTTCGCCAGCATTCTTAATTAGTTCGCTGTTATTTCCATCTATTCCAGGGCTCTTGTTATTTTTTACTTTTTTTATGGCTTTATAACTTGTCCAAATGGCGGTGGTTTTCCCGCTTGTCATTGAGGTTCCCAATTAAAGTTGTTGTTAGATCTTTTTTCTTTTTGTATAAGTTTGGAACAATTGATTCCATTTTTTATTTCTTCTTTTCCATCACCTAAAACAAGTCCATCCCTTTAGTTTTGATAGGTCCCTTGTAGGTTTAAATTTTCATGGATGTTTCGACCCCCTTGGAGAGTTTTTTTAGTTGTCTTTTTGAAGAAAAAGTTTTTAATTCTTGGCAATGTTTTATTTAAAATTTTTCCTTATTTTTGTCGCCAAAAATCTTTGAAAATTTTTTTATTAAATTTTTTTTTGTAAAAAATTCTTCAACTGGATTTTGATATCTTTTTTTTTAGGCATCTTTTTGTTTCCCAATTTTACTTAGTGTTTTTTTAGATATCCAGGGGGGAAAAATTTTCTTTTTTTTTTTTGGGGAATTTTTTTAAGCAGTGCTCACAGGGGTTTTTTCCTTTTTCCCATAACCCCATTTGGTTTTTTTCATCTTTACATTGATTTAGGGTTTTTAAATTTGTTTACACATAAAAATGTACAAAATGTTAAAATACATAAATATATCTATATATACAAAAATAAAATTTAAAAATTTTTACATGGGATATGTATAAATATTTCAATATAAAAATATATTTTATTTAATATATATAATATATTATATTATATTTTATATATATATATAAAAATACAGTATAAAATTTTTAATTAAACATAAAAATATATATAAATACTATACATAAAAGGGGAGTAAAATATGTATATAACATAAAGGGATATATATTTCACACACACACACAACACACCCACACACACCACAAAACACACCCACCAACACCCACACAAAATATATATATATATTATTTTATAATATAATTTTATTTTTATATATATTTTTCTTTTTAAAAGGTAAAGGTTTATGTCTGGGGCCGCCGTGGTCACAAACATGAACTTAAATTTTATTTTTAGTTGTGAGTCTTGGGGGAGTCGTGGTAGGTCCCCAGTTTTCCTTTTCCCCGGAGAGTGGCCCCGGGGGTACCTTTTAGGTAAAACATTCCTTTTTTTTATCCGGGGCCCGGGAAAACCAAACACCCGACTTGGGCTGGGGTTGGGCCCCCCAGGGCTAGGTAGGCAAACAAAAAGGGGAAATCCTTTTTTTCCCAAGGGAACAACGCGGGGTTGGCGACTCGAACCCTCGAACCCCGATTTCCCTCGCGACAGTCCCGAGTCCGACGCTCCAAACCCTTTTTGGGAAACCGGGGGCCTTTACGATCCTGGCCTTTTCCCTGATTTTTTTTTGCAATTTAAGCGGGGGTTTTGCCCTTTCTTCCCCCCGGGGTTTTTTTTCGAGTCACCATCTCCCATTTTCCCGGCCCGACTTGAGCTGGCTTTGGGCCCCCCGTGGGTAGGGGAAAGGGAAACGAGGTGAAGTTCCTTGCCCAAGGGGAAAAAAACGCGGGGTCGGGGAATCGGAAAACCCCCGAACTCAGATTGCCCTCCCGGGGCAGTCCCCTTTAGTCCGACGCTCTAAACCCTTCGGCCACCCCCCGGCCCCTATAATATATAATTATTTTAAATATATATTTTTATATATATATATTTAATATAAAATATATATATAAAATATACTATGTAAAATCATCAAAAAGGGGGACATTTACCCATTCACCCCTCTCTCTCTCTCTCTCTCTCCTCCCCCTCTCTCTCTCTCCTCTCCCCCTTTTCTCCCCTCTTTCCCTCCTCTTTCCCCCCCTCTCTCTCTTTTCTCTCTCTCTGTTTCCCCCCCCTCTCCCCTTCTCCTCTCCCTTCTCTCTCCTCTCCCCTCTCTCCCCTCTCTCTTCTCTCTCTCTCTCTTTTCTCTCACAACCCCCCACACACACACACCACACACACACCCCACACACACACACACACACACACACACACACACACACACACCCCACACACACCCCACACATATAGAGATATATATCTGTATATATATATATATATATATATATATATATATATATATATATATATATATATATAATATTTTATTTATGTATATATATATATATATTTATTATTTATGTATGTATGTATGTATGTATATATATATATATATATATATATATATATATATATATATATATATATATATATATTGTTACGCCACCGGGCGGAAGGCAATGGCAAACCACCGCTCTAAATTGCTAAGAAAAAAAAAAAAATCATGGAAGCCCATGATCGTCAAGCCTGCGGTGTCCGAATGGTTAGAGCGTCGAACTCAAGACTGTCACGACGGCAATCTGAATTCGAGGGTTCGAGTCACCGACCGCCGCGTTGTTCCCTTGGTCAAGGAACTTCACCTTGATTGCCTACCTAGTCCCCTGGGTGGCCAAGCCAGCCCCAAGTCAAGTGCTGGCCCAAGCCCGGATAAATAGAGAGAATGATTACCTAAAAAGGTACCACCGGCATTCTCCGTGGAAAGGAACTGGGGACCCTAAAACGTACTCACTAAAAGGGAGATCCAACATGAAAACTAAAATTTAAAGTCCCCGGGTTTTTTGTAAACCACGGCGGCTCAGCCCATGAAAAAAACCTTTTTTAAAAGAAGAAAAAAATTTTTTACGCCAGTCCGCCCCCCGTCCCCTCTCTCCCAAATCAAAAAGGGAAAGGCTAGGAAAGACGGCGTGCATACCCCGGGGTTTCCGGGGGCCCATGAAAGCCCCAAAAAAAGGACCGAGCACCCCCAGCGCCCCAGAACCCCACGAGAGGAAAGCCAAGTGGCGAGGCAGGGCACGAAGAAAAACACAAGTCTTTTCCTTTTTTTTTACACAAGTTATTTACCCTACATTTTCTATAGGACAATACAGGGGGGACACCAGAGTACCCCGGGCACAAAAAGCTTATAACAAGGCAACAAAACGTTTTTTCAGGTCACAAGGGACACAAAAGGGTCCTTAACAGGAGCAGCACCCAACCCGTCCCCTTTGGGCTTGTTCCCCCGGGTTTCCTCCGCCTCACACCAAATTTGCGCATGTTTGCCCAGGACCCTTTTTCATTTTAAACCCACATGCCCAGGTCTTTCCTTTTTCATTTTAAAAACAGGGTTTTTCGCACAGAGCCCAAAGCCCCCACTGGCGTAAAATATCCCCCCCTATAAAGCAGACGCCCCCGTTTGCTCTGAATATTTTAAAACCAAAACAAACTACAAAAAATTTAAAAAAAAATCATTTTCTCAGAAACAATTTTTCATCCAGCGCGGCTTTTTTTGCTCTAAAGGGGGTCTTTTTGGAGGAGGGGGGGTGGGCGCCAGAAGTTTGGCCAGGGGCCCCCAGGGGGGTTTAATCTCCTGCCCCAAAAGCCCTGGCCCCATGGTCCCCCATTGACATTTTGTGCACCCCCCTTCCCCGCCCAAAATTGGCCGTCCTCATCCCGGTCAGGGGTTCCCACGTCCTCATCGCCGTACTGGGGCTAATTTCATTTTTTTTCCCCCAGGGCCCCCAGGGGTAGTTTCCCTTGGCCCATGGTAAGCCCCCGCCGGTCCACGGGGACAAAAAGGGCCCCGGGGGTTTCGCCCTCGGGAAAATTCGAAAAGGTGACACCCCGAGGGGCCGCTACCACCGGTATGGACCCTTTCCCAGGGGCTCTTTTAGCTTTGGCGAGAGCCCCCCTTCCGAAGGGGGTTTAAATTGCAGCCACACTCTCCCTATATTGCCCCCTTCCCTTCCCTCATGCCCCCGGTTATAGGTCCCCTTTCAGGGGCAGGGTGGCTCCCTTTAGCTTGCCAGCACTGCCCCGGTGCACCTCCGCCAGGTTCTCCCGAAATTTGCCACTGAAATTGGGCCTGGAATGTTTTTTGGCCCATTTGGCAAGTTACGTCGGGTGGCCGCCCTGGGGCCAAACCCACTGGAGCCTAGTCACGGCCAACATGAGTGGGGGCAGGGTAAAGGGCCTTTCCCTCATGCACAGCGCCCGGGAAAGGCCCAAATGAGCATGGCGGGCCAGTTTGGACTTTCCCAGCTTCCTGATTTTCCCCGGGCAATATTTGGCTAATGGGGAGCAAGGGTACGGTTAAACCGCTCCCCATCCATCGGACTGGGGATGGAGGGGTGTCTCCGTGTCTTGCGCACCCTAACAGCTCGAAAAACACTAAAGGAACC
>NC_051390.1:28729283-28731783 GCF_015228065.2 Penaeus monodon
AAAAAAATCGGGAAGCCCATATCGTAAAGGGCTGCGGGGGCCGAATGGTTAGAGCGTCGGACTCAAGACTGTCCGAGGGAACTGATTTAAAGGTTTTCGAGTCACGACCGCCGCGTTTTTCCCCTTGGGAAGGAATTTCCCTGTTGCCTACCTAGCCACGGGGTGGCCAAGCCACCCCAAGTAATGCCTGGTCCAACCCGGATAAATAAAAGGAATGATCCCTAAAAGGTCCCACCGGCCACTCCCCGTAAAAAGGAACTGGGGACCCTACCCTACTCCCCCAAAGCATCACAACAGAAAACTACAATTAAGTATTATCGTGACCACGGCGGCTCGACATGAACCTACCTTAAAAAAAAAAAAAAAAAAAAAAAAATTATTTATTAAATAAATAATATATAAATAAATTATATATATATCATATATATAATGAAATTATATATATATAAGCATATATATATATATATATATTATTTTATAAAATTTATAAGCATATTATATAATTAAAATTTAATTTATTTAAGATATATATTATATATATATATATAATTTAATATTAAAAAATATAAAAGCATATAATTTTATATAATATTATATTTTAATATATTATATATAATTATATAAAAATTGCGAGTAAAACAACGAAGGGAAGTACAAAAAACACACGAATAGCCAAAGGGGCCTTTTTCGCTTTAATTGCTTCTCAGGGCATATGCCCGAAAAAGCAATTAAAGCGAAAAGGCTCACAATTCGTGTGTTTTCTTGTATTTCCCCCTTCGTTGTTCTACCCAATCTTTCGCCCAAAATTTCCACATATATATATTATAAATATATATATATATATAAATATAAATATATATATATATATATATATATATATATTTTTATATGATATATATTCATATATATGTAACTATAATATGTGATATATATATATATATATTTTAATTAAAAAATTATAATATAAAATATAAATATAAAAAATAAAAAATAAAAAAATAGATAGTTTATAGGGAAATATAAAAAAAATTATAAATAAAATAAATAAAATAATATAATTGTAAATATATGTATTTATATATATGATATTAATAAATATATATATAAAATAAAATATTTAAATATTATATATATATATATATATATATATATACGCTTATTATATATATAGGGGTTTATATATATATATATATATATTATTTTTATATATATATATTATAAAAATTTTAATTATGTTTATATTATAGTGATATATATGTATATATTATGTTATATAAATATATATATATAAAATTATATAAATATAAATTAAATAAAAAAAAAAAGCATAATAATATATATTTAATGTATTAATATATAAATATATAATAATATAAATATATATAATAAATTTTAATATAATATATATATATTATAAATATATATAAAATAAGCAAAATATATATAATTAATATATACATAAAATTATTAAAATATATATAAAAAATATAAAAATATTTTAATATTTTTTAATTTTAAAAATAAAATTTATAATAAAAAATATAAAATATAGAAAAAAGGTAAAAATACAAATATATGAAATAATATTAGTTTTATATATAATAAAATTAATATATATGTATATATATGCATATAAGTATTTTTAATAAAATAATATATATTAATAAAATTATTATATGGGGTATATTTTATATTTAATTTTAATAAAATTTTAATATATATATATATATTTTAATAATGATATATATTTACATATATATAAGTATATATTTTTAAATAAAATTAAAATATATAGGTATATAATACATATAAGGTTATATATGAAATATATATATTTAATTTTATTATATAAAAAACCAAATATTTTATAATTATTTTAAAATTTATATATACAAAATAATATAATAAATATAATAGGTTTAATATTAAATATAGTATTATCCCTATATATATTTTATAATTATAAAATATCTATATATATATAAATATGTAAAATTTTCCCATAAAAAGTATATATAATATAATTTTAAAATAAAATATATATAATAATTTAAAATTTTATTAATAATAATATACAACACACAACAAAACACCCACAAAACAACACACACCCCACACACCCACACACCAAACACACACACCACACACACACACACACACCCACATAATGTAATGTGACCCACACACAAGGCACAGGGAGTTTATATATTATAATTATATATAAAATATAATTATAATATAAAATATTTTTTAAAAATTATATATACATATAAGTTAAATATTTTATATATATAATATATAGGGAATATGCAATTAAAAACTATATATATATAAAATATATTTTTATTAATATAATATATAAAATATTTTATATATATTATATGCAATATATCTGTTGATATGGGTATATATGGGATGTAATGTGTATCTATAAAATAAAAAATATTTTATATATATATTATATATAATTATTTTATAAATATTATAATAAAATTATATA
>NC_051390.1:28746783-28751783 GCF_015228065.2 Penaeus monodon
ATACCACAATCACTTCACTCAGCACCAGTGCAGCCTCACTCAGCATTGTTTCCCTTTGCAACAAGTCATCTGCCACAATCACCTAACACAGGCACAGCCTCGCTCTGCATAATTACCTCCGCACTGGCGGTGGGATGCTGTCAGTGGGGTCAGCGCTGATTTGTCACGACGAGGGGGAGCGGGCTGCTGCCGTTCGGCCAGTCAGCATACTCGACTGCTGACCTACATCTCCCATTTTGTATTTGTACCACATGCTGCCAAAAAATTAGACAGACTATCGCACCCTTAGCCCGACTCCCCTTTCCATTAAAGGGCCCTGGGCCCCTCTTTAAACCCCTAGGCCCTCTCGACATTGGTGCCCCAAAAAACATGAACACAGATGCAGCTACTTTTTCCCCAAAGTAATGCCACCTTCATCCGCCTCCCCCCCCTTTTCGCCAAATGTAGCCATTCAGGCTCAAAAATATTGTTTAAGGGAAACCCCCAAGCAGACCCCATCGTAGCCATCTCGCCCGAGGAGGGGGTTTTTCCCCCGGTTGCCCCGGGGGGACAGCCCGCCTGATGACACGAAAACGACAGGGAAGTAGGAGCTTTGCAGGAGTTTTTGCTTTCTCTGAGAGGGCATGACAATCCTCAAAACCCTAAAAAAAACCTTGGAGATGTACCCAAAACAAAGGGTGGCAGGGAAACACACCCCATACCCTTCCCATCCAAAGATACACAAAGGGAAGTTTCCACGAAAAAGAGATTTGGTCTGTCCACAGCAATATCAGGGGAGAAGCTCCGGACTTGGAGAGATGGCGGCCCTTAATTTTTTCCTCACCAGGCCAAGCATTGGAAAACAGCAGAAAACTGCCCTCATTCAAAAGCTCCGTTTCCCACCCACTATACCCCACATCAAAAGCAGCAATACCCCAGGATCCAACACCCAAACCAGAGGCCCCTTTAAAACCCAAATTCCCGGGTGCAGAGGCATTTGCTCCCACCACAAGCGGTACGGGAAACACAGCCTATAATTTTTTTGAGGATTAGGGGCCCGAAAGCAGAAAGGGGGCCCCTAAAAATGCGGCCACAACCACAATCAAACCGTTTTCCACATCCCAGATGAGAGAACCCGGAAAACATTTTTTTCAATACCAGAGCCTTCCTCTCCATTTTCCCAGCAACGCAGTACAACAAACAAACCTGTCAACAATGACCCGCAGAGGCTTGTCACCACTAATGGAACTCCAATTAACTCCTACGGTTCCAGAGACATTACCTCATTCAAAATTCCTACAGGACATGCTCAGCGATTTCCCTTCAGTCTTCAAGCCAGAGCTCTGCCACACCAACAGCAGCAGAGCAACAGCAGAACAACAATCCTGAGACTATGGCTTACGTCACGGCCATTACCAACCTTCGCTGGGAGAATGTCACCATCAGAGATTCACCTGTCCTCTGCGACATCAGCACCGGTCGCCTTCACCCCTTTGTACCTACCACATTTCGGAGGGACATCTTCGACCTCATCCATGGATTGGGTCACCCATCCATCTGCAGCACCACCAAGCTTGTTGCAGAGAAGTTTGTGGCACTCATGAAAGAGATTTCAGAGACTAGGTAAGGAGCTGCAAGCAGTGCAAGCGCAGCAAGATTCATCACCACACCAAGCCACCTATCCACGACCTGCCCCAGCCCACATGACGTTTTGGTCATATCCATGTGGACGTTGTCGGACCTCTCCCACCGTCACTGACCACTTTACCCACTGGCCCAAGGCTACGTCCATGGAGGATGCAATCACCAGTTCCTGCTTGGCTCCTGGATTGCTTGTTTTGGTCTCCCGTAGCACATAATGTCCAATAGGGTAGCGAGTTTCACCTCAGAGCTGTGTAGGGCTTTGGCGGGCACTTTCCTTCACAACGGCATACCATCCACAGGCTAATGGCCTTATCAAGAGATGGCATCAATCCCTCAAGACAGCCCTCACCGCCCGCTGCACCACAGCCACATGGACTTTGCAGCTCCCCTGGGTGCTTCATGGGCTCAGGACAGCTCCTATGGAGGATCTCACCCATTCTGCAGCTGAGATGGTATATGGTCAGCTCCTTATGCCCAGAGAATATTTCCCCAGCAACGGCTCGAGCAACACCCGGCAATTTGCTCCCAGCAGACCCACCCATCGCTCTCATCGCCTGTCCTACACCTCACCAAGACTGGACGTGGCTGATTTCATCTTTCTCTGCGATGATGCCACTGCCAGCCGCTATCCTTCCCTTACAAAGGTCCTTTCAGGGTCCTTCAGTGCCCCCCCAGGCTTTTAAGCTACAGCTTGATAGACGGATTGACTGTGTCATCATGGAGTACCTTAAACCAACACATGAGTGCACTGGACCATGATGATGCCACTTACGTGAGACCTGGACGCCATTCTCTCCCCCACAGGATCTTCAACCTGTAATCCTTTTCTTCCTCGATAGGGGGGAGGTATTGTGGCAGACACCACAATCACTTCATTCGGCACCGGCGCAGCCTCGCTTGCCATAATTACCTCCGCACTGGTGGTCGGATGCACCAAATATGTTATATACTTTATTTAGCCAAATGGAATTGCTTTCTCGTGATTCCCCATGGCTCCTTAATCTGACATTCTTTTCTTCCATCATTGTCTCCAAAAGCAAGTCGGCAAAGTTTCATTCTGCAGCCACCCAAATCGTTCCCATCTTGAACCCAAGCCAAAGTACCAACCATGACAGACTTCACTGGTAAACCCATTCTTGCAGAACCTCATCCTACTGTCAATACTTGTAATTGTCTCTATCTCCTCATCAAACTGCCCTGTCTGTAACAAAAATGGTCAGATTGTGGAAAAGACTTACTTGCCTGCCTCATGGACTATGATGCAGTATTAGTACAATGCTACACCCCTAGAGGCCAATATTGCCAAGATTACTTTCCATAGACATGACCTCCCCTTTAATCTTTATATTGGTGGAGAATCCCTCCCTGTCTGAACATGTCAGCCTCACCCCTTGTCAACGTCAGAATTATTGGCGACTAGGACTTCCTGCCGAATGTTCCGTACCACAGCCCAATACCCTCTAATTTGGTCATAATCGATCAAACTGCTCAGCACAGTCATGCACATATGTCAATTGTGGCAGACCCCATAATGTATTTTATAGGGGCTGCCACACCTACAAGTTTGAGTGTGAGGTAGCAGATTTAGACTTGGCCTCACTCGGCATGAAGCATGTCAACAAGGTTTTTCTCTTACTCCCTACTCCAATAATGTTGCTCGTGCCCCTTCCCCTTCCTCCCAAGATGTCCCACACCCTCTCCTATACTTATTCTTCCTCCATCTTACATTCCCACTTCTACCCACTATCTCCCCCAGTCAATTTCTTTTTCCATTCTAAATCCAAACACTCCAATCTTTACTACTGCCCTCTCCCTCCTCACACTACTTGCAGCAGACAGTCTAAATGTTCCACCCCTTCTTCCCCTAGCACACTCTCATTTGACCTACCTCTGCCTTTACCCCTCAGACACCAGTCTCCTCTTCCCCCATCATAAGAAAACCTTTGTTTCTTAAAACTCCCTGACCAGCTCCATTACAGACACGCTTAAGGATGTTCAAACTATCTGCTCAAGTCCCAAATTGACACTCAAACCCTACATCCACAACTCCCACTCCTTCCTCACTCTAAGTAATTGCTGATATCCATCCTCCTACTCATATTCCCCCTACACCCCTTCCTCCTACTCACTCCCAACACACTCCATCCCCCCAGCTCCAGTTCTACCTACATTAACCCACCATACAGCCCCGCTATCCCTTCCACTCCCTCCTGGATACACACGTGAATCCCTTATGTCACAACAATGCCCTTGTATTCACCTCCTGATACTGCACCAACTTCCCCTCTCATTCCTTATCTCACCACCTAGTTCCTTCCACTTGAAATTCTCCAACATGCATTGTTACAGTTATCACTTGTAGATTAACTAAAGAATTGGTATCCTACAACTGAATATTAGCAGTTTCCGGTCTCAAGACCTGACCTTTGTCATAACATTTCTTGTAACTCATCCATTATCTGCCTCCAAGTGACTTCTCATACACATCCTCCTATACCAATTCTCAATTACCATTTTCTCTCTTCTCTGTGTATTGTCTATACTTATCCAAAAGAAAACACTGTATGTTGTGCTTCCCTTTCAAACCACAATCCCATGCACAGTTATTCATGTCTTTCTTTGCCGTTGGAACAGTTATTTCAGTCTACTTCTCCCCTACCCACCCCATTGTCTTTGTTGCCTTTGAAACTCTAATCTTCCAACTCCAGCCACCTTTCCTCATAGTTGGTGATTTTAATTAACTGCCACCACACACTTTGGGTGATTCCACCACTACCTCCAGTGGTTCATCCCTAGAATGCTTCCTCTCCACAGCTGACCTTATTATTCTTAATTCAGATCACATGCGCACACAATTGTTTTGATGCCTTGACCTCACTCTATGCTTCCTTTCTCTCCATTTAGACTTCCACTGGTCAGTTCTAAACCACTTTCCCTATAGTGGCCACTTTCCAGTCCTCCTTTTTCCTACTTTATATGACCCACTTCTTAAACCCCCACACTAGTGCTTTAATAGAGTTGACTGGCATAATTTTACTTCACTCTCTACTGTTCAGATATGCTATAATGTTTCACAGTTACAATCATAAGAGCTGCCTTTATAGTCATTCCCCAAACCTCAAGACCTTATACCTCCAAGCGTGTTCCACGGTGGAATTCTGATTGCTTCAAAATACTTTGCTTGAAATGCGCATCCTGGAAGTTATTGCTACAAACAAGGCACCCCTTATCAGCTGTCAGCCCGTATCTCCTTAATAGAGCATCCGCCTGTCTTCATTGTTTTAGCTGGCAAAATTGTTTCCTCAATTACATCTACATCTATTTCATTTATTTGGCATCTGATCCATAAACTATCAGGCAAAAATCCCTCCCATCCA
>NC_051390.1:28754283-28766783 GCF_015228065.2 Penaeus monodon
TCTGACTATGAAGTAAACAAGCATGCTAAAGTCATAAACAATGATACATTTAGTATTCAGTGTTTCAATTCAGACACTGATGTTCAGAGGGTGAGCAAAACTAATTTGGAAATGAAACTACCAGTCAATGAAAGAAAAAGCGGAAACAAAGAATGTGTCTCCCGTGAAAAAGAAAGTGTGATGAGAAGACACATTGATGTGAAGAATTATCAGCAAGTAAGAACAGCAGAATGGCTTCACATTGTACATTCATCATCATTACAAGTAATATATAATCCCATTGCAGCAGATGAAATCAAGAGATTTTCAGCAACTACAGAAGATGAGCCTTACAGGTGAGACTCCTAAATTTTATTATGTAGTACTATTCATTTAATAATGAGGAATTATTTATCTACCTTTTGATGTTCCATGAGGTTTTCAGTACATCATGGCAAATTACACCATCATTTTGAAATATAGCAAAACCAGTAATGACTATACAATTATTGCAGCCCTGGATCATTAGTAATGTAGATTTGCTGAGTTAGGGAGGGGTACTGCAGTTGTGCTCTATACACACACACATACACCCCACAAAAGATATTACCATGTTTTTTTCTTCTTATTGTTATTATATTAGTAGTAATAATGTTAATAGTAAGATAATGATGATACTTTTCTTCATGTATAAATTACATACACACAAACCGACCACCAGAAAGAGTGTCTGGAGACACTTGCATGACATTAGGTGTATGAGCTGATGGAATTGACAGTGAGAAATTTAGTATTTGGAACTTTTCTCATCCAGCCAAAACTCTTGCATACCAAGGCAACTGGAGCAGCAACTTGTTAGGCATGATTTATCAACATGTGAGGTTTGAATTTGCATATTTTTTAAGTTCATGCTATGTGCTTCTTCCCAATTTCCTAGTGATGTCAGAACCATGTTGGCCTACAGTGTATGATTATGTGCAATTGACAGCATATTTTTAGTTAGGGGTCAAGAATGTGAAAATGACATGGAAACTGGTGCTAATCCTCCCACAGTGTGGTGGTTCAAGGACAATAGGGGATAATACGTAAACTCCTAGAGTCAACTCTTACTCACGCCCTCTTGAGAAGAAAGTACAAGCCAACCCCGTCCTTATTGTAAAATGATTATAGGAAGAATATCCAATGTAGGTAGGAGAAGCTTTCCTACTGTGAAAAGGTAGTTCCTCCTCGTTTGTCCTTGAACTGTTGCACACTGCCAAGAAACAAAAGTTTACTATGAAGTTCACATGTTTGAAACCTGAAGTAAGAGCATTCTGTCAGTCTTACTACCGGCATCATGCAAGGTACAGTCAGCAGCACTTCTGAGCATTTAATATGCAGACATTTTCCCCCAACCACTCATTTAGGCTAGACAAACTTACCCCAATGCATGGTTTTGTGCAGGCTGACCTTACCCAGCTTGAAACTTTGCACAGGTGGACATTTGCCTACCTTTGGTATTATGCAGGCAGACATTTCCCCCTTATAGTATCTTATTGAAGGTTATGAATTCGATTGATTACATTTTCTATTTAGTACTGTTAATTTTTATCCCACTATTCTGAAGAAGAGTGGAACAAGGAAAAAATGTTCTACTCTTTATTCTCTTATGTATCATTATTTATTTCCTTTTGATTAACTTAATAAAAGGCTTCCACTACTAGTGACAATAAACTCCACTGTAGATATCATGGTGATCTGGCGGCATTTTATTATTATTATTATTATTATTATTATTATTATTATTATTATTATTATCATTACTATCATTATTATTATTATTATTATTATTATTATTATTATTATTATTATTATATATTGTGTGTGTGTGTGTGTGTGTGTGTGTGTGTGTGTGTGTGTGTGTGTGTGTGTGTGTGTGTGTGTGTGTGTCTGTGTATCTGTGTGTATATATACACACACACACACACACACACACACACACACACACACACACACACACACACACACACACACACACACACACACACACACACACACACACACACAAATATATATATATATAATATATAAAACATATATATATAATATATATATATATATATATATATATAGATATATATATATACATATATATATATATATATACATATATATATATATATATAATATACACATGTATAATATACATATATGTATAATATATATGTATACATGTATATGTATAATATAAATATATAATATGTTTATAAATATATATTATGTATAGATTGATATTTATATATATATATATATATATATATATATATATATATATATTATATATATATGATATATATATGAGAAGGCTTTAAAAGTTTGTGGAAGAAGTCCATCACTAAAAATCATATGGAGGGATTTTGATTTCAATTCATCTAAGCTTTCTTGTACCAACGTATTCGTGTTCAACCATGACCCTTAAATGCAGGTAATTGCATCGCTAACAGTTGGAAGTCAAGCACCATTCAAGCAACATGGAATCCACCAAAATCAAGGCGAAGACAAACATTAAATTGATGGTGAAACTCAGTTGGGAGAATAGGCAAATCATTGATGCTCTGGAACTAGTTTATGGTAACAATAACTCAAATGGATAAGTCAGTTCAGAAGTGGAAGAAATGAAATTGAAGATAAACCCCGCTGTGGCAGGCCATCAGCGTCAGTTTGTGAGGAAAACGTTGATGCTGTTCGCAACATGACTGAAAAGGATAAATGAATAACCCCTGAATCAGTAGCAGACACACTCAACATCTCTATGGGTTATGCACGCACAATTCTGGTAGAGAGTTTGGGGCTAAGCAAGCTTTCAGTTCTTTGGGTCTTTAGGCTGTTGTGCCCAGATCAGCAGCAAACAAGGGTAGATCTTTCTATGGAAATTTTGAACAGGCGGGATGAAGACTGAAACTTTTCTGCAGAGAAATGTGACAAGGGATAAAACATGGCTCTACCAGTACAATCCTAAGGACAAAATTAAATCAAAGTAGTTGCTGCGCAGGGGTGGAAATGGACCAGTCAAAACAAAATCTGAGCATGCAAGAGGAAAGGTCATGGCCACTGTCTTCTGGGATGCGGAGGGGATTTTACTAGTTGAATTCCTCGAGAGCAAGAAAAAAATTACATCTGCTTATGAATGCATTTTGAGAAAACTTTCAAAGAAAATCTCAGAAAAATGCCCTGGAAAGCTGCATCAAGGTGTTCTCTTCCACCACGACAATGCACTCGCACACGGTGCTCAGTAGACGAGCCATACTTCATGAATTTTGATGGGAAATCATCTGAAAGAGGTGGTCATTCCAGTTGATTGGCATATAATAGTACTGAGACTGAAGCTTACATTTGGTTCCCTGTCTCTTATTGCTGTGTAAGCTCCTTCTGATGTTTATAAACTTGATGCAAAAGAGATATTTTATGCCAAACTTACACCTGTGACAACAGCTGTTCTCAGCAGGATATTTGTATTGTACTGGGTGACTGCAGTATCTGGCTGTGACTGAGCTGGCTATGAGATGTCTGTGGGTCCTCATGGCTCAGGAGCTGATGCTGGCAATGAGAATATTCTCCTTTTCCAGGACTTTGCTAGGTCCCAGAAATTGAGGGTTTCTGGCTCCTGGTATCAGCATTCTGACCTGTGCATCATTGGACTTGGTACAATGATACGGGTAATGCAACCAAGAAGATCGGCCACATCCTTGTTAGCACTTGCTGGAGGATCCTCCACAACTACAGGGTGTATCGGAGTGCCGAATTCTGTGGAACTGATCATAAATTAGTTGTGGCTACTCTCCAAGTCCACTTCAAAATTCCCCGTCACTCTAATGAACACTTAAGGGTGTTTCATGTGGACAGATTGAAGGAGCGGGAGTGTTCCTGGGGTTTTGCTGAATCTATCTGTGGTCGTTTTGCAGCACTCGGGCTTGATGGACCCTGTTCTTCTGTGGGTCGCCTTCAAGCGTTAATTGCTCAATGCTGTCCAGGAATCAATTGGTAAATGACAAAGACAGAATTTCATTTCACAGGAGACACTGGAAGCCTCAGATACTTGTCACGCAACTTGACTGTCAGGGCATCGTTCCCTAGTGCACAGGACTAGGTTACTGCTGAGAAAGGATAAGGAGAAATTTATCAGGAATCTTGCAGAGGAGCTCAAAAGCCATTTCCTAGTAAAAGATCTTCATCCTGCCTACTGATCTTCATCCCTCCGACTGCAGTCCGCTCATCAAGTGGCCAGATAATCTCAAACGCCAAGTGGCGAGGCAGGGCACGTAATAAACACAAAATGACAGTCTTTCCTTTATTTACACAAGTTATTTACCCGTACACTTTTCTATAGGCACAATACAGGGGGAAACCAGAATGTCACACTGCACGATACAGCTTATAACAGGGCAACACAAAGTTTATCAGGTCACAAGTGCACACACGAGGTCTTCACAGGAGCAGCACCCAACTGCGTCTCTCTCTTGGCTTGTTCCTCCGCTCCCCCGCTCACAGCTAGTTGCGTCATGTTTGCCCAGGTCCCTTCATGTTAACACATGCCCAGGTCATCCTTTTCATGTTAACACATGTTTCGCACAGAGACAAAGACCCACTGGCGTAGCACTATCCCCCCCTATCAAGTATGTCTGCTCTGACATACCTAAACCTGAAACAAACTACAGAAAATTTAAATAAAATTAGTCCTCAGGAACAAACAAAATTCTTTCAAACAAGAGTAACTGTAATTGAAAATCAGTTCTCAGAAACACAAAAATCTTTCATCCAGCGCGGCTTACTTCGCTCTCGCTGGGGTCGCTCTGGAGGAGGTGTGGGCGGCGGTAGATTGACAGTGGCACCCAGAGGGGTATCTCCTGTCCCAAGACCTGGCTCATGGTCACCATTGACGTCTGTTGCATCGCCCTCACCGTCCAAATGCTCGTCCTCATCTCGGTCAGCGTCTGCCACGTCCTCATCGCCGCTACTGGGGCTAACATCATCTTCTTTTTCACCATGGCCCCAGGAGTAGCTTCCTGGCCCATGGTAATGCCACAGCCGGTGCGCCAAGTCCTCGAGGAAGTCAGGCAACGGCCCCACACCAACCAACTCCTCGCTCCCCGACGACTCTTCTGGATGCTCCACTTCCTCACAAGTGCCCAGCTTTGCACCAGCTGGCACCTTCTGGGCCTTATCGGAGAAGTTAGCTACCAACACTGTAACTAACCCCTCCCTGGTCCAACAAGGCTCCGCCCAACCGCTACGCCATCAGCCAGCTGCAGGTTTTGGATGGGCTCCACGAGGCTCTCTACTCCACGCATCACTCTTGACAGTCGACACCGGATTCTAGACTCTATCCTGGGGGCAAGGTGCAGTCGTTCAGCCGTAACTACCTCTGCACATCCAACCACTGGAAGCAAGGGCACATCTTCACTGTGCACCCTCACCAGCTTCCGTCCAAGGTCGACACACGCCTTACTCTGCGTCAGGTAGTCAAGGCCCAGCAAGCAGTGCTCGTCCAGATCGGCCACATACACCGGCAGCCGCTGCACCGTGCTGCCCACGCCAATACGAGCCTCCACTGGTCCCTTGAGCTGCACACAATGCCCCGTGACACCACACAGTCTTTGTGGTGCATCTGGAAGTCGCATAGTGGCCAACATATCAGGCCGCACTAGGGTCTTCTCAGCCCCAGTGTCCACTGTCAGGTGGCATGGCTTCCCATCTATTGAGCCCTCCACCTGCATCGTGCTGGTTCGACGGCAGCTTACCCAAGTCGGGGCCCGGGAACCGAGGATGGCTGGGTTTTGGCCCCCTTCTCCAGCATGTCCGAGTTTTCCGCCTGTACCACTTCCTTAGCCTTAGGACATGCACTCGGATGGTGACCATACCTGCCACAGTCCTTGCAGCACTGCTGAAAGGCATCAGAATCCGTCCGGTTGAGAGGATGTGTTCTCTGCTCCCTATGACACTGACTACGTCTGTGCCCTACCTCTCTGCAGCCCCAACACAAGCCTTGGAAAGTGCTCAGGCTCACCTTCCTCAATGCTACCTTCTCCACTTTAGCCTTCTGGCCCGGAAGTCATGGCGGGGCTGAGCAGCTGGCCCTAGGCCACTGGTTGCCTTCAGGAAGGCCTCGAACTCCAAGGCCCTCGCCAGCGCCACCTGCAGGTCCTCAGGGTGTGCCTGCTTGATGTAGATTTGCTGCTGCTGGTCCTGCAAGGCATCAGCAAAGAAATCGCGGGCCAGGACCACGATCATCTCTTCCGCAGCCGCAGGGTATGACCTCCTTACCAGCGCCTCCACATCCTGCGCCAGCTGGGACAGTGTCTCGCCACGCTCACGAGTCTGTTTCTTCAAGCGGGCCCGATATACCTCGGCCTGGTGGTGGTGGCCGAAACGGTGTTTCAAAGCCTCCGCCACGCTGGTGTCAGAGGCATGTTGGGATGGCGGCAGATGCCCCAACACTTCCACCGCGGGGCCCCTTAGCGCTGTTACCAGCTGCAGGGCCTTCTCTTCCTGGCTCCAGCCCTGTGCAGATGCCAACATTTCAAATTGGACATATGCCTCCCAGGCCACCTTCCCGTCGTACTCAGCTGGCTTATGCCTCAGAGAATGTCTGGAGGCCGAGGGGCTGCGGGTTGGAGAACACAACTGGGAGGGAGGAAGGGGGTGAGGGAGGCAACGAGGCGGGTTGACCGGGTCCGAGTTTGCCGCCACCTATACCAAAGGGAGCAGTTCCGATGGGTCCCCAGCCTTCTGCAGCGACCACTGGCTCCAACACGACGCTGCGAGGCCCGGGGGTTTCCTGCCACGGACCCAAGGCAGACCCCAGTAAATCTGACACTCTGGCATCTGTTGCCAGAACCTCGTCTGCCTTCTCTGCTTGCAACGTTAATACCTCGTGACGCCGCCTTTCCTCCTTCACTTCCTCCCTCAGACCCTGAACCTAGCCCTTCAGAGTCTGCACCTCCTCCATCAGTTCACTCTTCACGTTGTTGCAGGCCTTGTCGTTGTACTGCTGAGTTTCCATCTTCACAGATGCAAGATTGCTCTGTAGCACCTCAACAAGTCGGCAGAACTGTTCCTCTGCCTTCCTTGCCTGCATCTCGACGAGATGGTGCGCCTGCTCATGTGCCCTCTGTGCCTGCTCTTCTGCCCTTTGTGCCATTTCCTCCCTCATACCGGCCAGCATGGCAGTGATCAGGTCCATCTGGCTTGGCTTCACCTCACTCGTGCCTGCCTCAGTCATAGCCTCCTCTCAGTCATGGCTGCCGCCATCTTTGGACAACATGATAAATCGGCGTGTCTCACTGATCAAATATCACAAATCCCACTCCTGACACCATTTGTTACGCCGACCGCCTCGTCTCTCTGCCACCAACACAAGGCAGGCTAGGTAGACGGCGTGCTACCCACAGGGTCGTGAACTCTGAACAGCTCTAAGAGGCACCGAGCACCATAGCGTCCCAGAACACCACGAGGGGAAACGCCAAGTGGCGAGGCAGGGCACGAAATAAACACAAAATGACAGTCTTTACTTTATTTACACAAGTTATTTACCCGTACACTTTTCTATAGGCACAATACAGGGGGAAACCAGCATGTCACACTGCGCGATACAGCTTATACCAGGGCAACACAAAGTTTATCAGGTCACAAGGGCACACACGAGGTCTTCACAGGAGCAGCACCCAACTGCGTCTCTCTCTTGGCTTGTTTCTCCCTCCCCCGCTCACAGCCAGTTGCGTCATGTTTGCCCAGGTCCCTTCATGTTAACACATGCCCACGTCATCCTTTTCATGTTAACACATGTTTCGCACAGAGACAAAGACCCACTGGTGTAGCAATATATATATATATATATATATATATATATATATATATATATATAAAATATATATATATATATAGATATATATATATATATATATGATATATAGATATCATGATATATAATATATATAAGTATATATATATAAAATATAATAATATTAAAAATATATTATATAAATATATATATATATATATATATATATATATATATTTTATATATATATATTTTAATATATAATATATATATATATATATATATATATATATATATATATATATATATATATATATAATATATATATATGTATATATATATATATATATATATATATTATATAATATAGATATTATATGATTATGATATATGATATATATATATATATATATATATATATATATATATATATATATATTTATATATTATTATATATATATATATATATATTATAATATATATATATATATATATATATATATATATATATAATTAATATATATTTATATATTATATATATATATATATATATTATATATATATATATATATTATATATATATATATATAATATATATATATGATATATATATATATTTTATAATATAATAATATATAATATATATATATATATATATATATGATATATATATATGGTATATATATGATGTATATATATATATATAGATATATAGATGATATATATATATGATATACATATTATATATAATATGTATATATATATGATATATATATACACATATATATGATATATATATATATATATATATATATATATATATATATATATATATATATATGATTTTATATATATGTATATACATATATATATATATATATATATATATATATATATATATATATATATTCAATCTGAATCTCTGGAAACCTTAGTGGCAGCTCTTTGATGAGGAAGATATGACTCTTGTTGATGCTGTAGTCACTGCAGTAGCACCAGCTTTGGGGAGATCTAGTAAAAAGGTGGAGAAGGCAGTCACGGTCGCCATGATGGCAATGACCCAGACTGTTGCAGTCCTGAAAGGGAGGAAGCTGAACAGAACCAAAGCAGCCCCACCCTCACCCCAGGACGAGACTCCCCTCCCCATCTCAACCCTGGCCACGCCCTCACAGGCAGAGCCTTAATTAGGTAAAGTCAGCAAAGAGAAAAGGTACACAGGCAAAGCTTGAACTGAGAAAAGCCAAACTCACAAAAGTCAGAGCTACCAAAGGCTCTCCACCTCCCAGTGAACCCACGGTCAGCCTGGCAGCAGATGAAGATCCCTCAACCAGCGAGGACTTCACAATGGAGTTGTTAGACTCTGACACAACAGACTCTGAAACCGAATATAAAGACGTCTCTGATGTAACTACCACCAAGTACTGTCATAATACACATTCTAAGCATACTACGGTGGAACATATGTGGCTTCAATACAAAGAATGCCATCCTCCATGCAATAGTGCGATCAAGGAACATTGACATTGTCATGCTCTAGGAGGCATTAATAGAGGGGACTGTTCACTTCTCAGGCTATCATGTCTTCATGCCGCCAAGCATAGCTGGCAAAAGAGGCTTGATCACCCTGGTCAGAGCAGTAATCCCTTGCTCCACAATGGCCGAAACACCGCACTGAGGAGAGGATGTTGAATCTCTTGCTGTTGAGATTCACCTGGCTGGGAGCCCCCCTCAAACAATAACAATGTGTACAGCAAGCCTGGCTGTAGGAGCTTAGACATCAGCCAGGTCTTTGCTACTACAGCACAAGACTGACTGATCATAGGGGGAGACTTCAATGCACACCACCCCATCCTGGCTCCCTGCAGGGTACCGGATGGCAGACCATCACGTAGCCAACTTGCTTGAGACATTGCCCGAGATCGCTCTACTCAATGGTGGAGAGTATTAGATAGTGTGTCATTGTTACTGTAACAAGTGACCATTATGGCACTGTTACTACCCTCATTGATGCTGGCCCAGCCCAAATGCCACAAGTAAATCCAAGATGGAAAACAGACAAAGCCAACTGGCAAGCCTTTCAGGATGCCTTGGCCCAATGTCTTAGAAGCAATGAACCCCTAGAGTAAAAACGTGGAAGTGCTTAAAGGCAGATTTATCATTGCCATACCAAGCAGCCTCTCAGACTATACCTAAAACTCGGCCATGGTGCAGGAGTTATAAAGACACCTGGTACTTTGATGATGAGGTTAAGGAAGTCATCCACAGAGTGAACATGTTTAGAAAACGTTTCTGAAGGCAAAGAACCCTGACAACCTAGCCCTCCTAAAGGAAGCAGTCAGGGATGCCAAGGAAACTGCCATAAGAGTCCTGAGGTGCACACACCAAGGCTCTCAATCAGAAGCAGACTTGTGCACAAGTTCTCTGCTAGAACAAGCAGCAACAGTCTGCCAGCTGAACTGAGGGCAAACTAACAACGCTTACAACCAGGCAGACTTGTTCATATCAGAGAGAGGGCAGCCAAACCTGATAACTTAGATGTTATCCTCTCAAAGAGAACTAAGACAAATCTACTAAAACAGTTCTTGCACAGCCCCGGGTTCTGATGGGATCTCGTACTCCATCATTTCCCTCCTAGGACTGGTAGGTGAGCTTTCATTTCTGCAACTTCCACTCTACCCCAGAGCTGGAAGAGGGCTATCATAGTTCCCATCCCAAAACCAAAGGAGCCAGGGAAGTACTGCCCCATCTCTCTCCTTAGGTATCTGGGCAAGAGGGCCGAGGGAATGTTACTAAACCGACTCCAAAGGAAAATGGGACCCCCACATGAACATCTCCATGCATAGCCACGCTCTTAAGCACAGTCACTTTTGTGGTAGTATTCTTAGACCTGGAGAAGTCCTCTTGTTATTCAGGAGACCCTGATCCAGTAGGGAATCAGAGGGAAGCTCCTGGCTTGGATAGGTGACTATTCCAGGAACAGAACACTCAAACTCTGTTCCCAAGGTCACCTATCACAGCACATGCCACTAGAAAATGGAATACCTTAGGGTGGGGCCCTCAGTCCAGCCCTTTTCAACACCCTAATGTCCTGCATCCAATATACAGCTACCAGTCTGGTGCAAGATCATCTGCTATGCAGACGACCTTGTAATCATCTCCACTGCAGCACACTGCCTAAGTAAAACCCAACGCTGTCTGGACCTTGTGTATCTGAGGAGTGCTGTAGGACAGGACTGAAGACTTCTGCAGCCAAATCAGAAGCCATGGCTCTGAGACTAAATGTTCAAGGCACAAGTCTGAGAATCCAGGGAATGGACTTAGAATGGGTCCAGTCTTCCAATACCTTGGGGTAATGATTGACCGGACCCTCTCCTTTGAAAAGGAGGTCCTGTACATGGCTGACCAAACCAAAGCAAGACTGTCTATCATGAGAGCAATGTCTGGGAGACACATAGGAGCTAGATATAAACTACTAAGACCATTCTATGTACATGCCATCCATCCTATTGTGAACTATGTTTCTGTCTCCCTAATTGCTGCAAAGCCGAGATTAAAAGAAAAATTGGAGACAGTTCAAAATGAAGCTGCCAGGATCATTCAGGATGAAAGAGGATGCAAGTGGATCAACCTCCTCATGGAGGCAAACCTCCTCCCCCTGGAATCACAAATTGATCTAATGACAGCTCATTTTGTTTCAAAGGTCATCCAAACTCCTAGGAACACAAGCATGAGACAAATGATAGTCAGACCCCTAGAACATGACCACGAGCCGTTTGCAAACAACAACTGGCCGTCTCATACAACCAGAGTGTTGTTACACTATCAGCTCAAAGAACAACTACTTGCCAAGGGCATGGACTCCCCCCAACCCGACTTTATTGAAGCCCCGCCATGGGCACAAACCCTGCCCAGTCTAAAGGCAGAATCTAAGAGGATCATTGCAGCCATCACTCCTCCAGGTAGTAGAACCTACTTCACGGATGGATCAGTCGATCCCTTAAACCACACTGCAGGCGCTGCTTTGCAGCAAGGGATGCTACACAATCCATGCGGGTAACAGACAACGCCTCCTCACTACAGGCAGAGGCAGTTGCGATCATGGGAGCCCTAGCCCACACATCCCTGATGGAAGGACATGTCATACATACAGACTCCAGG
This sequence comes from Penaeus monodon, assembly GCF_015228065.2. Taxonomy (NCBI): domain Eukaryota; kingdom Metazoa; phylum Arthropoda; class Malacostraca; order Decapoda; family Penaeidae; genus Penaeus; species Penaeus monodon. The sequence continues at coordinate 28,766,237 of NC_051390.1, forward strand.
GCAGCCATTGATTGTGTATAGCACAGCTCACCCAAAGATAACATCTACCTTGCTCAGGGTAGAAGAATAATCATAAACTGGGTCCCTAGCCACATAGGCATCAGAGGGAATGAGCTTGCTGACAGACTAGCTGACATTGGCAGGGGTATTCCCCCAAATCCCAAGATCATAATGGGCCACTGGCACTCTGAAGCAATCAATAGAAGTACCGAAGTCATTCTTCACAGAATCAGACTAGGTTACCATTGTACATGGCAGATCATAGACAATTGCCCATGCAGAAAGATGTTGCAAGCATTTTGGTGAGCCGAACGCCATGTTGGTACATTAATTTCTAAGACAAGGACCGCCCACAACAGCCGCCAGGCTGCTGATGAGATTATGCTGTATGCTTACACCATGGCGGCAGGAGCGCCACCACGGTAAGCATAGAGTGTCAGAGAACAAAATGAGACAGCCTTAAACAGCTGACACAGACGGGGCCATATGTATGAAGGCCCAGGTAAAGTCAGAACTTCGCAAATCTTGAATGAATCGCTGACGAGCA
>NC_051390.1:28771783-28786783 GCF_015228065.2 Penaeus monodon
CATGTCACAATATATGAATTAAGGTATAGTGGTTCTGTATGGAAATGATGCTCAGTTTTATTTAAGAAATCATCGGAGATGTGCATTATAAAAAAAACAAAGAACCATTTTCTTATCCACGGTTCGCTGCTAAATACAAAGAAGTGTATGTTAAGAAGCCCTACTCAATACATAATAAAATTTCTGGCGACATCAGGATCAGGGTTGATGATGATTATAGAATACCAAGGACACAGGTTAAAAATCTAGGCCTATACATGAATCACCATATGCTATTCAATGCCCATACCCCCCCCTCCTCAATCCCTTGCTCATCGTTGGCGGAGGGTGGGGGTCTAAGAAGGCGGAGACTGATCCCAATGTAGGGATTACCCCTGTCTTGGACCTCAGCCCTCGCCTCAATTAATTTTGCTTGGTCTTGTCGTCTCCTTGCTTCTTTTCATTTTCTTCATCCCTTCTTCTGGTAACTTATCTTAACTGTTAAATCGTTTATACCCTTTTCGACACAATACTTTGCTATAATATTGTGTGCCCTTTGATGTCTGATACATTTGTTTGTTTTGACGATTGACCACTCTGGAAATCCACAAACATCGCCTTGTGAACTAAAAAAAATCTTACCCATGGGCTTCTCCAAGTCCCACCGTCGCTATATTTTTAATACGCCGGTAATGACCTTAGATGTTGAAGCGGCAGAAAATTTGAAATAAATAAATAGTCAATGTCCATATTGATGAGATTGCAACTAATGCTACTCAGGTAGAAAGGGCACAGAAACTCCAAAATTTTGCAGTCCGAGTGGCAATAATGAGATCAGAAAATATGACCATATTATTACAATTCTAACGATTATTAAGGTTTCACTGCCACCCACAGTACTGGAAACTGGAAACTTTATAACTAATATGTAAGTAAGTGACCCAACGGTTATTAGTGTGCCTCATTAATAACTGTTGGGATAACTAGGTGGTCAACTTAAAAAGTTCTTGTTTTTACTATTTTTTTCTTTATATGTTGAACAAATTTAAAGACTAATTATATACACATAAAATAATAAAACATAACTAATTATAAACTACATACTTTGAATCTAGAATACCCCGGAAGTAGACATAACTATGGCCGTCACGAATACCCCACACCTAGTTGTTAATATCTCCCCCCTAACAACTGTTACAAAGATCACTGAATATCCCTCTGTAATACTCTCCGATATATGGACTTCCTTCCAGTACTCTCTCAGAAAGTACGTGCCATAAAAGTTAATCCAGTATTAGAGTTTAGGCCAGATCTCTAATGCGCATGCGCAATGGCAGCTTCCAGGAATAAATTTGATTCACCTCCGGACCAGACTTTACTTTTGAACTTAATCTTAATCCTGCACATACGCAGAACAAGCTACGAAATCCCACCAATCATGTATTAATACCTCATGACAACGTCATCAACTCCATAGAAAAGATGGAGTTGAGTTGCCATTAATATTTATAATAAACAACAAAGAAACAATTTCTGACATTTTCATGTGAAAGATGCGTACAGAAGACGCCTTACCAGAGTCTGTCCTTGTTGACATGGGACCTACACATGAGGTTCGGTCTCTTCCTGCTCCTCTCCTCTCCATCCCATGTGTATATACGAATTTATATATATATATATATATATATATATATATATATATATATATATATATATATATATATATATATGTATGTATATATATATTATATAAATATACGTATATATATATGTATGTATATGGATAGATAGATAGATAGATAAGTATACGTATGTAGTCGTCCTTCGACTATGATAAAAATTAAACTCACAGTGGTCACACTCACTTTACTATAGTGGTAAACATGGTGAAACCTCTGGACATATGACATGCACTAACTTCCATTCAAGACTTTTATCCTTTTATCAGTATGACACATCACATCATATATGAAAAGAAAGGCTTCACGTCAGATCCGCCTCATTTCTATGGGTTCACTTATATCATTATCATTTATTCACCATTGGGAAGCTAACGTCGGCAGGGGCGCAGAGCTGCATCCACCCTTCATTTCCACCTACGAGGGTCTCTCATGGCGAACCGCCAGGCAGGGGCCCGGCCCGTCTCTTTATGACCCTGCTGCCAGGCCAATCTGTCTACTGATTTGCTGGTCTGACAGCCCTGAGTTGCCCATGAGCTGCACTAACGAGGCATATAAAGTTCTCTGTGACCTCTAGCAGGCCCCCAAAGTTCTGAATCTTTGTCTTGGTCAAGACCTTTAGCCCCAGGGGCTTCACTTCAGTGGTAAATGCATGAAGAACTGCCACTAGGGTTTTCAGAGATTCAGATAGAATAGCAACATCATCACCGAAGGCAAAGTCTGTAACCTTGATAATGCCCAGAATTGCTCCACAGTGACTTTGGACAGTAGCTTTACCCAGTATCCAGTCCATGCAAGTGTTGAAAAGTATTGGTGCAAGGTCACAGCCTTGCCTGAACTAACAGGGAAGAAGCTCAACAGGCCCTCACCACACTTTACAGCACTTTCAGTACCAGTATACAGGCTTGCTATTAATCAAATAATCCTTGTTGGACTCCCTCTTAGTCTCAGGATCTCCCAGAGTGATTTGCGATGTATGGTATCAAACACCTTCTTGAGGTCGATGTAAGTTGCAAGCAGCCCATGTCTGAACTCACAACGGCGCTCTACAATGACTCAAAGCACCAGAATATCTATTATGGACTTTACCAGTAGTGAATCCAGATTGCTCCAGCCTCTGGTCCCTCAGTACCCACTGATCCCCTAGCACCCACTGATCCCCTTTCCCCTTCCTGAGAGGGATGACCACACCCCTCAGCACGTCAGGGGGAATGGTACCAGTCTGCCAGGCAGACAGGACAACATGCAAGCCCTTGCCTGAGGTTCTCCCCCAGCCTTTAGAAGTTCAGCTGGGATGCTGTAGATCCCCACTGCTTTAGCTTGAAGATTGTCCCGCATCCCCTGACTTCAGTCAGAGAGTGTGGATCCTGGCTAAGTAATCTCGACACTGCCAGCATCTAAGTTAATTGCTCGCAGATTAACTTGGTACAACTGCTCAGACCAATGCACCTGCAGCAGGATCTGAGATTATCTACTTACTGAGTGGACTGCAGTCGTCTGTGAGGAGGGCTTGGAGTTCAGCTTTCTCAGGGCTTGGTAGGCAGGATGCAAGTAATTTACTAGGAAATGACTTTCAAGCTCTGCAAGATTCCTGATAAACTGTTCCTAGTCCCTTCTGAACTGTGACCTAGTCCTGCACACCAGGAAACGATGCAAGTTGGGATCCTCTTACAGTTGAGTTGTGAGACAAGCATCTGTGGCTTCCAGTCTCCTTTGAGATGAAATTCTGTCTTGCTCATGAGCATTCCCCAATCATTCTTGGGCTGCATCAAATGTTTCACAATTAAAGGTGTCCCACAGAAGAACAGGGTCCATCAGGCCCCTGAGTGCTGCAAAACGACCACAGATAGCTTCAGTAAACCCCTGGACACACTCCTCCTCCTTCAATCTGTCCACCTGAAACACACTGAGGTGTTCATTGGAATGACGGGAGATTCTGAAGTGGACCTGGAGAGTAGCCACAACAAATCTATTCTCAGTTCCACAGAACTCGGCTCTCTGATACACCCTCCAGTTCTGGAGGATCTTTCAGCGAGTGTTAATGAGGATGTGGTTAATCTCCTTGGCCACACCCCCCTAACGGAAGCCGCCTTGCCGCGGTGGGGGGGCTTGGGGTCCCAATGATCTGGTGAGCCGGACCAGAGGGCTGCCCATACTGGGGGGGGCTTCCTGGTGCACCGGGGCCTATGAGAGGGGATGGTGCACCCACCCCTGGTTCGTTCCATCTTGGACTGGGGAGAGCTCTCCCACGTGTGTTTGCCGTGCGTGGAATCCCGTATTACCAGGAGACGGGAGTCCTGGAGGTTGGGCGATGCTGTGCGCTGCGCCCTGCAGCTAGCAACACACCTCTTTGGTCCTTTGTTCTGGTTAGACGGGTGGCTTGATCAAGGCCAGGTCAAGTCAATCGGCTGGTCAAATGTGGATGGGGTCAGGCAGGCACTGTTCAGTCGGTGGCGCATAGGTCCCGCGACTGCCATCAGTACTGTAATAGTGGCTGCGTATATTTCCTCATTACCCCTGTGGCTGTTGGGAGATTTTGAACCCCAACTATAGCTTCCCCTCGTTGGACTCCATGGTGGGTGGGGGGTGAGGAAATGAAGAATTCAAATTTTGTATGAGTACTACAAATTTACAAAGATCTAGCTCTCTCCCTGACGACCTACGCAATCCCCCGACCATTCCCTCCGGAACATCACGTATTGTCACTTTGGAACCTTTCCAGCTTCCAAAGGGCAAGAATGGGAATCGTAATGGTTCCCGGGCTCCCAAACCAGGTAAGAAGGGGAAAAGTCCTCCTCAATCCACTAAGGAAATCTTACCTGGTAAATATGAAAACATTTCATATAGTAAGTACCTAGTAGTAAAGATCATTGATGGTGTATCAATCATGGATCTTGATATTTTCGAAGTAAATCGAAAAATTGTTGAAGTATGTCAACGTGATCCTCGCATCAACCCACAGCGAGATGGTAGCCTGATAGTTGAGGTTTCGTCACCAGACGAGAGTGACCGTCTGCGTGCGATATGCGACATTCCTGGGGCTCAAGTTTCATGTTCTCCTCACAAAACCCTCAATCAGTGTAAGGGAATTGTTTTTTCCCGAGACCTGATGAGGTATTCTGAGGAGAAACTGTTAGAGGAACTAGAGAATTTTAATGTAGTGGCAGTAAAATGTTTTAAGAAAAAAGTTGATGGTTTGGAACAGTCGATACCAGCTCTTCTTCTAACTTTTGACATGTTAGTCCTTCCAGAATCGGTTATTGCAGGCTGCAATAAATCAGGTTGTACAGTGGGCAACATATCATGGGTTCAAATTTTCTCCAAGCAAGACCATGGCTATACATTTCCACAAACGAGGAAAATTTCACCCTTCCCTCTATTTAGGAGCAAACCCACTGCAATTTGTCCAAGAGGTGAAGTACTTGGGTCTAATTTTTGACTCAAGACTTACATGGGTGCCTCACATCAAACAGTTAAAAGTGAAGGCTACAAAAGCGCTTAGTATTTTGCGGGTTCTTTCACATTTATCTTGGGGTGCAGACCGCACAACGCTTCTACGGCTTTATCAAGCGCTTATTCGTAGCAAGCTTGATTATGGCTGTGAGGTGTATTCTTCTGCAACTCCCACTGTTCTCTGGATGTTGGACTCGGTTCATAATGAAGCTCTCAGAATCTGTACTGGGGCTTTCAGGTCTTCACCTGTGGAATCCCTGTATGCTGAGAGTGGAGAACCACCTCTTTCATTACACCGGGACTACATGAACCTGATTTACTACACGAGACTACAAAGGATTCCGGGATCTCCTACATCCAGATTGGTTTTCAACCCCCTTGAGGATAGCCGATCCTATGGTAGGAGAATGAGGAATCTTGTGGAAGATCTTAATTTGAGTCTCACTAAGGTTCTGGCTGTTGGAATTCCCCAATTCCCCCCTTGGACTAATCAAGTCGAGCTGGATTTGGTCGGAATTGGGAAAGGGGAGAAATCAGAAGCAGAAGTCAAAGAGAAATTTCTTCAGCATATTTCTAAGTACCAAGGATCAGAGGCAATATATACAGATGGTTCGAAATCTGAAAATGGTGTGGGCTTTGCAGCAGTGAGCAGAAGGAAGACTGCATCTGGCAGTCTTTCTCTAGCAGCCTCGATCTTTACTGCAGAGTTACATGCCATCCTTGCAGCAGTTAAGATGACTAGAGATCTTACGAACCATTCTATTGTGATATATTGTGACTCTCGTAGTGCTTTGCAAGCAATCAAGAGCTTAAACTCATCACATCCAGTAGTAAGGGAGGTTCAAGATTGGCTTGCACTGATGTCAACACGCAAAAAGATAACTGTGTTGGGTGCCAGCGCATGTTGGTATCAGTGGGAATGAGCGAGCTGATCAGAAGGCCAAGGCAGCTGCTGCTCAGCCTTGTGATGCTCGTTTTCCTCTCCCACACACCGACCTGAAACCCAGCATAAGGAGTTGTCTTCGCAATAAATGGAAGGAACAATGGAGGCATACCTCCAGAAACAAACTGCGAGAGATTAGAGATGACCTTGGCAGTTGGGTGACTAGCATCCACCCTAACCGAAAAGTGGAAGTTGCATTAACAAGACTAAGAATCGGGCACACAAGACTGACTCATGGGCCGATGATGGCTAAAAGTCAAGCACTTTGTGAAGGATGCCAAGAGCCATTAACGATCGCACATGTAGTGGAAAGATGTGCAACATTCTCAGACCAAAGACGTATGTACTTATCTCCCCCATATACACTGAAAAATGTATTGGGGGAGGATTGTGACATAGAGGGTCTTATTAGTTTCCTTCAGGAGACTAATATTTTTCAATAAAATTTAATTATGCATAATGTTTATGCAATATTTTATATACTTAAAGCATAATATTTATGCTTTGATTTTTTATTTGTTTATTGTTATTTGTAAAATATTTATTCATAGATTTTTAAAGTTTTAAATATTTTAATATTTCTATTTAACAAGGCATTCGCTGCTAATGACCTTAGCTGTTGACGCGGCAGATAATTTTGAATAATCAATCAATCCTTGGCCACATTACCCATATTGCTGTACCAAGTCCAACAATGTGGGCCAGAACACTGATACCAGGAGCCCCGACATCTCATAGCCAGATCGGTCACAGCTAGATACTGCATTGAAGTCACCCAGAACAGTACGAATGCAAGTTTGGCATAAAACATCTCTTTTGTATCAAGTTTATATACATCAGAAGGAACGTACACAGCGATAAGAAACATGAAGCCAAATATAAGCTCATCGACTGGAGTGACCTCTACTACTGTTGCTTGACATCTGCTGGAGATGCCTGTGGCTACTCCCTGGAAATGGTGGCCATTGCTGCAGGCCGACTAATAATAAGTGAAGCCACCGACACTAACTGTGATGCTGCCAGGTCTTCTCACTTCCAAGAAAGCAGCCACCTCAACTCTCTGCTGCTTCAGCTCCCTCGACAGTAGTGGTAACCGATCGTCCTGTCACAAAAAACAGACGTTCAAAGCCCCTACCCTGACTGTGTCTGCCTGAGGTTTAACCTCAGGCAGTCACTCTGGGTTGATGCCACCTCTGCCACCCCCACTGACACTGCCCCATATAGTCAAGGTAGGCTGGCTGTAAGCCCATAATCCACCTGTGGGAGTCTTGTGGGTTTTGCCCCATAAGCCTCACACCAGGCTGGTGGCCGCCGGGACGGAGACGGGAGGACGGGTAACCCCCGCTCTCTGACGGAATCCCAGTGGTCGCCAACTCAATGGGACCCACAGCCTGCCTTACATGTTGGGTAAGATGGATGTGTGCCCTCCCCCCAGCACCAACATCTGTATGGTTGCTGCCAGTTAGGCTATCTTGGGGAGGCAAAATGGCAAGGCCTGCCTCCCCACAGGGGCATGGGGAAAGGAGTTAGTACAAATCTAGGTCATGTCCACACAATACCTTTAGGGTCAGTCTAGTACCATAAGGTACCTAGTTTCCATGGGTGGCCACAAGGAGACACTTCAGAAGTTTTGATGATGGAGAGATTATGAGCTGGCAGGGGAGTTTTATGCACAGCTGCTCACTTTTCACACCAGGCTAGCCAGTAGTGGTAGCTGCAAGTAAGAAGGCATGCAATGCACTTAACACTAGCTAGGCTACCACATGATTGCTTTACATCACCCTGAACATGAAGCACCCACCCGTATACATATACTATTATTTCATTTTACACTACAATATACCTCAAATGGTTTCAACACATAGATTTCCCGAGTTGTCTGATATACTTGGTGAATTTCTGGTCACTGTAGAGCAGATGTCATGCCTTGAAATGTCACAAGCATACTGTCAACTTGTTAATAGCTGGCACAGTATATGGAGGCAAAGTGCTTCTTGTTTGTCCAGCTGTGTTTGACTGTCTGTTCCCTGACATTGTTGTGTATGGGCTGGGTGGTGAAAACAATCTCAGCCATTATGTGGTCCACAAGGCTAGATGTGGCTTCACACCCCCACTTTGGGTGGGAAATGCCCAATAGAGGGATGGATTACCTTATGTTCCTGCAGGTGGTATCTCCGGCCTTCCAGGGCAGAGGATGACTCCATGAACAGTATGAATTCAGTCCTTTTGAACCTCCCCAAAGTCCATCGACTGCAGGAGAAGCATTGGTTCTACCACTAAGACATCATCCACCTCAAGATTCCAGGAACTCTCTGTATGACAATGCTGCATCTGAAGTGAGTGTAGATACTCTTTCCTCCACCTTGTTCAAATGTAGTCTGCCAAAAGCTGAGCATGTTTCCAATGATGCCGATTCAACAGAGATCAATGGCTCTAGGCCCTTAGGGTCATTGGAGACACTAGTGATTGGCCGACAATTCGAGACTGCCTCCACCTCACAGAATGTGTGGTAAGGCATTCCTCATTAATCTTCTGGCAGTCAATAATGAAGGAAAGGACATAACAGATTGACTGTTGCTGTTCCCATACACCTCCCATATGTGAAGATGCAGGTGGCTGGAAATCCATTCTATGCCCCTTCTTTGAAGCTTTTTATGGTCTTGATCTAGATCCCCAGCTTGCAAATACTTCCCTTAGTTCCTTATTGGCTTGGACAAAATTAGTGACATTGTGCAGAGAACCTGGTCACTGCATTAAGGAAAGCATGAATATCAGGAGAATGAAGAAGTTCGATATGTACTGCTCTACAGCTGAGACATACAAAGAGACATCCATATCTTTTCTTTGTCTTGCGCCCTAAAGAAGCTTGGAATGACCCAAAAACAGTCGATCCCACTAACAGCAAAGAATGGCTTCCTTGGAGTAATTTGTTCCACTGATAGATCCCCTAGATGTTGCAGAATAGACTTACTATTCACCTTCTGACAGACAAAGCAGTTCTGGGGAAATTGGTCTGTTTTAGTCCTCCCTGCAACACATCAGTACTGTTCTCTTAAGCATGCCAAGGTATGTTCCCTTCCAGAATTTCTAGCAATGTCCTCACGGACATTGAGGATAATAAGCACTGTCACATGGTCGGCTGCTGGCAGGAGGATCAACTCTGACCAACCCTTCCCAAAATCCTGATGTAATGTGCAGCCTTGTATATGCATGAGTCCTGATCATCCAGTTGCGGCTCCAACCTATACAATTTACTTTGAGCGGGGGCCCTTTGGCTCTGCTACAAGGAAGCCAGATCTGAATAGTGTCTTTTCAGTACCAAGGACAAGATCACTTCTGCAAGACTCAGTTCATTCACTAATAGATGGGGGAGAGTAATCACACTTTCCTTCATACAACGGCCTATTAGCCAGGAGATGAATCTACCGAGCCATGCTACTGCCCTTTTGAGAACATGCCGAGTAATGCATCAAAAGATCTGCCGTACCTGATTCAATTAAGGCAGGTTGACATCCAATGTGCTCTCTTTCTTAAAGAGCTCAGGGTGTCTGACTTGGGAACAACTGCTCGTGGGACCAGGCAGATTCATCAAGCCAAAGGAAAGGTTCCCCATTAACCCATCGACTGTGTGTCAGCAAATCTTCTGCCAAAAGTCCTTTTGTTGCATCATAAGCAGGGTTGTTCTCAAATGGGGTGTGTCACCACTGTCCTGGTGTTGAAACTTGATTAGATGCACCCACTTGATTTGCAACGAATGTTTTGAAATGCAGGAAAAATGTTGGAGATGTATTGTAGAACAATCAGCAGAGGAAGGCGTCGGTGGGCAGAGGAGACAAGGATCTTCGGTGGGGTGCTTCCTCAGAAGGAAAGCGAGAACGTCATCAAGCGGGACCTTGGTGAACAGGGAGTCGACATCCAAGCTCATCATGGTCACCGACATGACACCACGGATACGGGAGATGAAGTCCTAAGAGTGGGAAAGGTGAGCAGGAAAGAAGGTGCCAAAAAGGGGAGTGAGGAACTTCCCTAGCCAGGCCACAAGAGGGTGCATTCTGGAGGCAGTGCTGCCAGATTGGGGGAATTTTCCCTAGTTTTGGGGAAATCATGATGTTGATGAGGAAATGGGGAATTCAGGCCCATTTTGGGGGAATTTTCATATGCGACCTCGAATTTACTAGAAAAATTGGTGATTTTCTCTTAATTTGGTAATTCTTCAACACATCAAATTAAGTAATGTGATACATAATAATTTTAACAGATTTTTCTATGGGAATATAATAATTTTAAGATGAAGAGCTATCCACTAGTAGGAAACGGACGAACGATGAGGGAGTGGACGCGTTCTCGTCCTGTATGAGTCACAAGATGCAAGCGGCAAGTCAGTAAGTAAGTGACACTGACACACCACTGGCCACACGAGTCACACAGTCACTGTCCGTATCACTGAGGTGGGGTCACGGTGGAATTGTACAGATTGCCTTCAACACCTTACAGTGGTATGTTTATTGGTTTCTAATTGTCTGATATTTGCAAAAGAGCTAGGATATAATGATGACCTATGAATTGGAAGAAAGAGTACTAATGATATGTGTCGTAATTCGGTGTTATTTGGCAGGAATATTATATATATAAAAAAATGGTTGGCTATCAATATGTGCTTAGTTACTTAGTATCATGTCACAATCTTGATAGTAACTAATAACATCTAACAGACTAGGCCTATATTGTACTATAAAGCATTGGCGACATTAGACAACAGGATTCACTAGTGTTAACTTTCAAGGACATGAAATGTTTCTTGGTGACAAATGATTCACTTACGAAAGAGCTCCGTTATAATTAACATATTTTTTCATTTGGTACAGTTGTGAATCCAGTCATGGCGGATACCAATGATGACTTATGCCAGTATCCTATTGTCCATACTACATGAAAATTGTATTTTTAGCTATAACTCGAATTAAAAAATCAATGCAAGCAAAACTTTTTGAAATGGGGAAATTTTGTCCAAAATGGGGAATTTGGGCACTCAGATTTGGGGAAATTTGAGGGAGGGTCATGGCCATTAGGTCCTGGGCCTTCTGCAGATAGCAGGCACAGTCAAGGACCACCACCGAGTTGCCCTTGTCAGAAGGCAAAATGATAACATCCTCCCTGCCAGGCTTTGTAGGGCCTCACGGTAACGCCAGGGAGTGTAAGGATTAGGAGTAGGAACTCGAGGACCGGGTTGAAAGCACCACGTAGGAAAAAGACATCAGGCAAGGAGTTTCTATGAGAAAAGATGAAACGGTTGAAGGATGAAATATTGTCGATGGAGGTAAGGGGGTGAGGGCGGAGAGCAAAGGAATGACTGAAGTCAAGGAGTTGTTGCTGGTGAGGGGTCAAGGACGGGAAGTTAGGTTGGTGACAGCATCGGTGACGGAGAAGCGGGGCCAAGGACTGCGGAAGGTGAGGTTGGAGAGTTTCTGAGAGACACAGCGGCCACGAGTGGTGAAGAGGGACCGGGCAAAATCATGGGCCACGTCGGCTATGAGCTGCAAGACGTGTCTGGGGAGCTGCTCCTTCAGGAAGTCCGCGGATACGTTCGAGGAGAGAACGTCATAGTCCGGAAAAAGAGATCCTTTCTCTGAGTGTTTCAGAAGATTAGAGATCGAGGAAGGGAGAACCCGCTCCTAGACGCAGTCACGGAGGAATCGAAGTTGGCTCTTCCGTCGGACCGTGGCGATAACAAAAGCCTCAACAGCACGAGAAGCAGGTACCATGTCGGGGAACCACACACACTCTCTCTCTCTCTCTCTCTCTCTCTCTCTCTCTCTCTCTCTCTCTCTCTCTCTCTCTCTCTCTCTCTCTCTCTCTCTCTCTCTCTCTCTATTCAGCCGAATGATAAACCGAAATGGATGATCCATTTCGGTTTATTATTCGTCTGAATCGTAACGTTCGAAACGTTACGATTTAGTTTCATTTTCTACTGAGGCTGTTTCCGTTTTCATATATACTTTTATATATATATATATATATATTTATATATATTTATATTTATATTTATATTTATATATATATATATATATATATATATATATATATATATATATATATATATATATACACACACACTCTCCCTGACCAGGACTCGAACCTAGGTCACTCCGGGTATGAAACCGGAGGCCAGTGCTAAACCAACCATGCCACACGACCCACTAAAAGGAGTGTGCAACTAGGATCTTACTAGCTCCATAGACATTACCTATCTACTCATACTTGAGTAATGGCAGCGAAGTTTTACGCTCACTCCCCGTGGGCACTCGGTGGAAATTGATTTAGCAATTCAAATCCTAAGCCAGAATGTACTGAGGTATATATATGAAAGATGGAATAATGCAATGCCGCATTGATATCGATAAATAACAACTCTCCCTGACCAGGACTCGAACCTAGGTCACTCAGGGTATGAAACCGGAGGCCAGTGCTAAACCAACCATGCCACACGACCCACTAAAAGGAGTGTGCAACTAGGATCTTACTAGCTCCATAGACATTACCTATCTACTCATACTTGAGTAATGACAGCGAAGTTTTACGCTCACTCCCCGTGGGCACACACACACATATATTTACATATATACAGTTATCTACCTATCTATCTATCTATCTATCTACACACACACACACACACACACACACACACACACACACACACACACACACACACACACACACACACACACACACATATATATATATATATATATATATATATATATATATATATATATAAATGTATATACATATATGCATAGATATATGTACATATATTTATATATATGTATATATAATAAATACACAGCTATACAAAAAAGAATATATAAATTAATTTTCAAAAAATTATATATATATGTTCATAAAAAAAAATATATAGTATATACAGAGAGAGATATATATAGATACACATAGTATCTATCTATGTATATATATATATATATATATATATATATATATATATATATATATATATATATATATATATATATATATATATATATATATTTATATATGAAAGATGGAATAATGCAATGCCGCATTTATATCGATAAATAACAACCCTCCCTGACCAGGACTCGAACCTAGGTCACTCTGGGTATGAAACCGGAAGCTAGTACATCTAACATAGGATTTGGATTGCTAAATCAATTTCCACCGAGTACCCACGGGGAGCGTGCGTGAAACCTCGCTAGCATTACTATATATATATATATATATATATATATATATATATATATATATATATATATATATATATATATATATATATATATATATATATATACACACAGACCTGGATTTATGTTCTGCCAATAGATATTGAATGATTTTAACTTTCTCGTAAAGGCCAGGTTTAATGCTTGGAGTCATAAGTCCATTCTTAAGCAAATACATATCTTAGTGTAAATGCAGAGGAAAAGGAAATCATAGCTAAGAGGAACCTATGTGAAATATACTTATTTTACCATTTACTAAAATAAGGGAAAGGAAAAAAAAAATCTCCACAGTTTATTGCCTTTATTTATGTATTAAGCAAATACAAGAGGGTTATATTCATTAAAAAAAAAAAAAAAAATCTGCCGAAAATAGTGCTAAAAATCAACGTGAAAACATTTGCTATATATATATATATATATATATATATATATATATATATATATATATATATATATATATATATCTTCAGCATGATGCTAACGATACATATTAAATCTACATGACAAAAGCTTCATTCATGCTGACTCAGAAGTTCATTGTATGTGAAATGTAAGTTTAAGCGTGATCCTCTGATGGGAAAGTGTTTCATGCCACAGGTTAGTGTAGAGCAAAGCAATTTACACAAACTTCTGGTGTATTTTATAGATGCAAAGATGTTGATGAAAAGCTTCGGCATGTGTGTAAGGAACCTCCCAGTATGGCATATACTACATAACATTTTGTAACATTTATTATACACTAATCTGAATCAGTGTATAATAAATACTTTGATTACTCAGAAATATGAAATGAAGATGTTTACGGGTTAAAGAAAAACTTTTTTACAAATGACAGGTTTCTCATTTCAGGAACAGTAGTGGGATTACTCCTATTAAAATCAAGTAAGAACATCCTGTACAAGTCTCCAAATTCTTTGTTGTGTGCATGTGTAGCCAGTGTACGACACAGAGATGTAATAAACGGAGTACCATCCTTGGTAAAAGTGTAAGAGGTTATGCCAGTGCTACTGGAATAAATACACACCATATCTTTACATGGTTCATCTTCTGCAATAAACTCAGTTGGCTTTCCTTGGTAAGCATTATTCCTGTAGTAACCATTGCATATATCAAAAATGAACAGTTTGGGCTTATTCTGAAGTTGTGGGCACTCAGAATCCCTAAAAGATGAATACAACCACTTAGCATCCAGGAGCTGCATGTCCGAAGTTAAGAAGTTTTCTCCTCCAATTCCATGGCTGGAGATTATAAAGACTACGCATCCTACATCATCTAGGATATCCAATTCTCTGATATCTGACAGGGCTGCCTTGGTTTTCTCAGCTGTAAGGTTCGAATAAGTATTTCCAGTATATCCCATCGTTCCAAAGACGCTTTCTAAATTAAGAATATCATTATCAGCACCTTCCAGGCTGAGGTCAGGACGATCCTTAAAAGAGTTATAATTAAGAACGCAGACAAAGCCGCGGGGATCTGTGTCCATCTTGTAGATATCTGGTCCACGGGAAATCTTAGTGGCTGGTGTGACTGTTACTCGAAGAGGGCCATACTGTGTGAATAAAAATAAGTAATTAAAATCAACAATTTTATAGAGCAAGGTGGAAAATATGATGATGCACAGTACATATATCTAGGCATGGATAAGCGACTCGACAATAAAATGAAATTGCAACCGCAACTCACACCAGCT
>NC_051390.1:28795279-28820993 GCF_015228065.2 Penaeus monodon
AAAAGCTTTCACTAATCGATGAAACACGGGTATAGGTCTTTTGATGTCCTGTTTTCTCATGACATTTTAATTAGAATTGGTTTTGTACCCTTTCCAGGCAAACTGCTTTTTCGTCTGCAATTTCCTCTCTTAACTTCAACTTCATTCTTTCAGCAACAATTTTCAACAAAATTTTGCTGCTGTGACTTATTAATGCAATTGTCCTGTTATTGTTGCATTGGAGTGCGTCACCTTTTTTAGGTATGGGAGTAAAGACTGATTTTACCCAGTCTTCTGGCTATTTTCTTTCATTCCATATTTTTGTACAGAGTTTGTATATATATATATATATTATATATATATATATATATGTGTGTGTGTGTGTGTGTGGTGTGTGGGGTGTGTGTGTGTGGTTTGGGGTGTGTGCGTGCGTGCGTGCGTGCGTGCGTGGGTGCGTGCGTGTGTGTGTGAGTAGTGTAAAACCGGACAAGTCCTCCACGCCCCCCTTCTGGTCATGTGACTTCCGTCCGTTACTGATGAACCTACTTCCGTGAGATGATGTAACATGCCCTTGATCATGTCATGTGTCCTATTTCCGTAAACCGACTCATGTGCTTATTATTTAAAACTGATTCCAAAAAAAGTTTGGGCCCAAGAAAATATGGCATGCTTCTGTGTGCCTGGCTACCTGTCAAAGCGGTAAATGAGAGGGGAGGAGGTGAGACGATTGGCGATTGCCTATCATAAATGGGGCTCCAGACTTAGTCCCAGACATGCCACTACAGGTATCGGAAACCATTAGGGTATTTGTGAATTTCCGATTTTTCGTTCTCCGTCATATTTGCACATAATTATTGTAAACACTAATTCCTCCCAGGCTGAAAACACCAAATTAAAATATTCATAATCGTAAGCTCTGGTAAAAGGGTTTATCCCTCTTTTTTCTGATATAAAAGGAGGGAAATGGTATGCCCAACATTACTAACATCTCTGCGAAAGTGTATTTGTACTCGGGTAATTATCTTCTCACTTTGTACCAATTAGCTACATGGTGAGAAAAATTGGCGCCCCTTCGCGAATAAGCTTTTACCTATAGTAAGTGGGCTCCAAGTGTCACAGACCTAGTCCCAGAAATGCCACAACAGGTATCGGGAACATTTGGGGTATTTGTGAATTCCCGATTTTCGTTCTCCGTCCTTTTAAAGCATAACAAATAACTATTTGACTTTCAATCAAATGATTCCAAAACTAGAACATATATTTATTATTTTTTCGGGCCAAAAAACCAAAAATCTTCATCTATCAACTACGTCAAGCGACCAACAACTTGACCTATTTCCCTATCTATCAAGGCGTTCACCAAAAACAAAAACCCCCCTCCCCCAAATCAAAGGATCATAAATCTAGAACATATATTTTACTCTAGCGACATCCAAGCCATATGCCCGATACCTTCTGTAAATTCTCCATTATTTTGTTCATATATTGAAAGTAACTATTGGAAACATAAGTAGCCATCTCAATCAAAGGGCATAAAACTAGAATATATTTTTTTTTTTTTTTATTGTGGTGATGTCCAAATCAACATCATTGACTGTGTCAATTGTCCGGGTGGGGGCATATTTTGGCTCAGTGTTTTTTGGAGTCCCAGTTCCTCTGTCTATTCTTCTTGACAGGTGAAACAAGGCATCCACTGTCTCTTGTACTGTTTGTCTGCTCATTAACCTCTGGTCACGACCTCCTTCAAATTTATCATGGCAATGTATAGGAGAAGGCAAAGGAACAGAAAAAGGGCTCGCAAAACCCCAAATGATTCCTCGGTATTAGCCATTATACCAGGTCGATATGCTGGCGATCGGGGACTGAGTAATAATGGAGCTGGTCTTTTTTGGCGAAGCTCATCAAACAATATAGTTTCAGTTCCTTCCTCACAAGGACTCGGACTGCGTAGTCAATTGATTCTGCTCGTTGTCCACCACTATCCTTCTTTTCTTAGCAGGTTGTGGCTCAACGTTCTCAATAAAGAAAAGACCCACCTCGCCCTTTTTTCCTTGATCTGTAACACTAAAAAAGACAATCAGATTTCCCAAAAAACTAAACACAACTACAAATAAAAGCCAAGACAATTCGCACAAGACTAAAAATAATATCAGTATACTTACTCTTGGAACTGCAGAACTGGATTCGCCAAAGTTTGACATAACATATATCTTTGGAATCATGTTTTCGGACTTCACTGAAATATAGAAAAAAACAATGTAATTACTTAAAGGTTCTGCATACATCATTACCGACTTGCATCGGCGTATTTGCACTTCAGCTTACCAAAAGTTATTTATCAATGTATGCAAAAACCTGCACATATTTTAATTATCGCATGAGGCACAGATACAGGGTTATAAGAAAAACTCAAAAAGTACTTACCAATGTTGGAAACTGAAAAATAGAAAAACGAGACTCTTTAAGGTTTTGTGCTTAAGAAATTATCTTAGAATAAGTTGTATTCATTTTAACCGTTTACAAATCCATCTCTGTTGATTTAATGACCCTTTTCTAAGCCTAATGCATTCAGCGAAAGATAGTACAAATCTGAGCATTGCACTGGGAAAGTCGTGCTTATATTGTACACAGAGGTGTTATTGACGGTGACGAAGAGTTTACTCAGATGATTATGCCGAATGCAGAGGGTTAATGTATGTCCCCTAAGTAAGCCCCAAATTTAAACCTTAAACCCGATATATTTTTCGGGAAATGAAAAACCCCCCACGGTGTAAATAGCAAGCTGTGTCTGACGACTCTTATAACAAAAAGTTTTATGAGCGTTTTAAAAAACACCTAGCCGAAGGGCGTGTTGCAAAGATCTCCCAAGTACTCTTTGGTGTCTCTGGGCTTCACTGGTAAATAAATTTGCGGTATCTTTTTTCACCGTTGGATTAAGTGTTGATGTTCCCGGGCGTTGTTGGGAAAAAAACTTGTCGTAGAAAACTCATGCGATTCTCTGGAAAACTTTTTTTTAAAAGATCGTCCTTTGTTCTACACCCCTCAATAAGGGTCCCTAAATAAAATCCTGAGCTTTTACCCGTTCATTCATTTTTCCCTGCGTGTGCTAGCACTTCAAAATCTGCAAATTTTTTACGGTATATCAAAGGCTCGGGAAAAATGCATTTTCTCCCTAATTTTTTTTTCGAGAGGGCAACATGCTCGTTACAAACCCCCCGGGGATGAAAAATTATTGGGGATTTTGTTCTCCCTTTTGCCCGTTAAAGTACACAGAACAGTTGATGAGGAGTGCATAGCAGAATTACATTTTCTGCATGATCGTCTTTCCCCAACGTCGTTCCATCCCCTTTCTCGGGGCCCCCTTAAATTTCTAACACCCCCTTTGGGGGTTTCCCGTAAAAATTTTGGCCAACCGCCACCAAAATTTCGGCGAATTTCATAATTGCCCTTTTATCCCGGCGTTAAATGGTAATACGTAACTTCAAGCGTTCCACTATCCCAACTGCCCGTCCACCGTTTGACCCGGGAAGATGTCGTTTACCCCGGCAACGTTAAGATAGATTGGTTCTTTACTGATTATTTTTTTTTCCATGTTCTAACTTTCTCGTTCAATATTATGCCACAGCAACAATTTGGATAAAACTGACTACCCCAGAGAAAAGACATCTTTTTTATAGTTCGAACAACGGGGGCGGATCTTAATCTTTTAAACTCGTTTTCTGCCCCCCCCTTCCTCCCCCCCCCTCATCGCTCTGGCATCCCCGCTTGATCCCTCCACATTCTTCTTTTCATAGAGGACTTTAACTCGTTTTTCCCCCTCTTCGATTGTCAAAATCCCCCAAACCCAAAAATCGAGGAGCGCAGGTTTAAAACCATTTTAGAAACAAAGGGAATTTAAAAACCCCCCTCTTGCCTATTTTTCCCCAAAAAAGGGAAAATAATCCTGCTCCTCGTCGATAATGATCATGGGTTTTTATATTCCATATTCTAAAAGTCCCTCCTCAAGGGGTTTAAAGCATACTTCCTTGTTAAAAAATCTTTCTAAACCCATCTACGTCGGGGGACAAAAGGGCGCTTTACATACATGATGAGTATTGTTCCCCTGTTTCTCTTTATCTTAAAATCAAATATAGGGGAAGGGCTTTCCTTTGTAGAATAAGCAAAAATGCTAATGACGGTGTATTTTTATGCAGGGGCTTAGAAAGGTTTTATGTGCAATAAAAGCGTAACGAATTCCCTTCCTCAAAATTTAATGGATACCCGTTCTGATTGTATGCGCACCCCACTAAATGTATATCTTTTTTAAAAGTTTTTTTATGAGCACAGGTTACACCTTGTGCTCGATCCCCCCAAAGCAAAAGCATCGAATATTCCCCCCTGCTCCCCGGAAAATCGAAAAGGGAAACAAAATATCCGAATATACAAAAATAAAATCCCCCCAACTGTTAAACGTCGGAACATTTTTTAAGATTTTACTTCGAGACATGCGGATCTTTATCACATACTAAACAAGTGATAAAAAATCGCATCATTAGCCTGTCTGAAAGGGGTTTTTGGGGGTTCAAAAAATTAATCACGCAACTCATAACCAAAGAAGGATCAAACATTAATGGGGGTAAAACATTTTCAATGAGTGTGATTTTTTTTGCAAAAACACATTTTTCGAGCATTGCTCGAAATGTATATTATTGGTTACGTCTCCAGGGTGGGTACCAACAACAGACTGAGAGCTTCTTTAACTCTTTCATTTTATAAAAAAAGTGGGGTGATACAAAAGCGGGAAATTTTAAACTTCGTTTTTTTAGGCAAAAGCAACAAGACTTAAATAACTTTAAGGGGAAAAAAATATTTTTGGTCTCATCATCTTCCCCCTTCACCCCTTGCCACCCTCTCATCTGCAGCTGTCCCCCGTTTTCTCGCATGTTTCCGGGTGTCGTCCTTTAACCCTTCGCTGAAATTTTTCGTCATCATCTTCTCCTTGTCGCCTTCGCTGCGTGTACCATGTCCAGAAAAGATGTCGGTTCTGGTTGAACACGCATTTCTGTTTAATTTTAAAAAACAGGAATTTTTAAAAAATTTCGCGGGCGGGAAAATTTTGGGGGAACAAAATAGAATGGCTCCAATGCCCCTTCTTTTTCAAAGGGGGAATAAAAATTTTATTAAAAGTTCATATCACCGGGTCGTCAACAAAAAGTTGAGACCCTCCAACTTCTCGCGTTGTCTAACTTTTTCACTCGACATCCGGGCCCCATAATGTTGTCTGTAAATAGATCTAATTTTTTAGGCAATCTGATTATGATCCGCGGGTTTTTCCCGGGCCAAAATGACAAATTTGGTATACAATAGAGGCTCTAAGGTACCCCCCGGACTCGATCGGCCGTAATGGGTCTTGAGGTGGGGGAAAATCCGGCTCAAAATCTATAGAAATCCCATGTGCAACTCTTTTCTAACAAAACCCGAAATAGCTATGCGTCTTCCCGCCATGCATTTGCTATAACACAAACTGCAGTCTTCCCGCTCAGCTCAGGGCGGGGGAAAAGCGCCCTCGCTATAACCGAAGGGTACGATATCGGGGGGGTTTTCACTGTTTGGCTTGCCTTTTATGTCGCGGGGGGAACGTCCAGAATACTGTGTATTTTTTTTTTTTTTTTCGCGGGTTTTCGACACCCTGCTCGGCCCCCGGATCCCTTTCGTGTACAAAACCAACGATGTCTATGCGCGTGTGTATCCCGCTGCGTACCACCCCGTTTTATACCCCAGTTTCTACCCCCCCATGTTCCACATGTTATTACCTGCTAGTCGTCTCTATTTTGGGAAGGTTCAATTGCATCGTCTTTTCGATGCATGATCAGGGGTTTTAATTGTTTTATCGTTCTTGTTGGAAGCTTGTTCAACTGTTTTCAAAAAATCTTGGTATGTCTCCCAAACGATGTGAAGTCGTGTTTGTACTGCGCGGTTTTTAAACGATCACCTCCTTTCGCGTTTATCCGGAGCACACTGTAGCTCATTTTCACTTGTGTTACTGCTGCCGCTGTTCCGCGAAGATGCACACTAAAAAATATATCGCTTTTGCTCATGTTTTTACACCTACTATCCCCAACTACACTTGTTTGAAAAAACCCCCTTTTTTTCTAGGGGCGTTAGTAAAGGGTTCCAGCATCTTTTTCTGTGAGGATTTTAAAACAACCGTAGGGCTAATTTCATGTTCCCGCCTGCTTTAGGGGTTTTTTCCCCCGGAAATCGCTTGGCAGTCGGATTACGCCAATTCGGAGGTATTGGAGCAAAGTTGTGCAATAAACTTAATAATTTTTTTCCTTTAGAGAAAACGGGAGACGAAGAAGATCCCATATCTTAATAAAATCGAGTATATTCAACCCAAAATGGTGCTTGTATCTGCCCGAGCTCATCCCATGGGTCTGAGGTTGTTTTCGGATGGGAGGGACAACCGCTGTGTTGCGCTTTCCGATGAATTTTTATCTTTCTTCCTCGGGTTTCCGACGCGGGGATAATTGTCAGTTTTCCCAGTGGGGGGTTTCCCACACCCCCCCCGCCGCGCCCCCGACGACGACCGCGCCGCACAGTTTGCCCCGGCCCCCGGCCCTCAAGCATCCCCAGGGATACTTTCGCTTGCTTTCGCGCTCCCTCCCCTTTACTAAAAGCCCCCCGGTCTTCTTACTTCTTCATATTGACAAAGCTTCGGGGAAGACTTTTTGTCATCGCTATAATTTTTAGTAATGCTTCAGATGAAGAATTACGATTTGAGACCATCGAATGGACTTATGAACCAGAAAAATTCTTTCATTTTTTTGTGTTAAATTAGGGGAGAGAACGCGTTTACAGCGGGGAAGCAGCAGAGAGAGAAAATTCCCCCCCGCCGCAAAGGAAAAATTTTTTTTTATTTTTGCAATTTCGTTTAAGGGACACTGACTTAATTGCCCCCCCAAATTTTTTACTTTTTTATGATATTCTTCTCTGTTGTTGTTTTTTCTTGAGAAAGTTTGAAAACACCTCAGCAATGCAACCAATTTGTTCTTTATTTAACTGCAATATAAAGTCAGAGCGTCGTTTGGGCTTCAGGGAACAAATAGGTTTTAACACGTAAATTTGTGTCGCGGCGTGAGGGACTCCTTTGTCTTGGTCCGGGATGCATGTCATCAATTGTAATGTAAGAGTTAAATTTGGTCTGGATAACCGATCCAGTGAACGAAGTACTCTCTTTGCTTTTTGGGTTTTTTGTTCCAACGCGATGATAAAATCTTATAAGAGTTTGGCAGCGCAGTGAATGAGCTCCTCGCGGTAAACAAGCCTTGTATCATTTCACCGCTTAGATCTTCAAGATAATACCTGTTTAAGTTTTGTCGCCGATCAATCTGTTGGTTTTTAAATATCTCCTCAGTATTTTGTATTTCGTAACCTTTGCGAAATACGTCGGTGCGGGAACGCGCAGAGATGCGCCCCAGTATCCCCTACTTTTAGGTTCTGAATGCCCGTCGTTGCTTGCTTGCTTTGCTTGCTTGAAAATTTGCGAAGTTCTGGCTTCGCCGGGCCTTTCACTTAGGGCCCGGCCTGTGTCAGCTTTTTATGACTGTCTCATTTGTTGGTCTGACACTCGGTGCTTACCGTGGCGGTGGGATTGCCAGCAGGCGCTCCTGTAGCCGTGGTGTAAGCATCTCGCATAATCTTTTACCAGCACGAACGGCTGTGTTCTGTGGGGTTTGTCTTAGGAATTGCGTGTGCACGCAATTCTCCAAGTAGTGTTTCAGTGTGGCGTTCGGCTCGCCGCAATGCATGCAACACCTCTCTTCACGTTCTATGGTTTGTATGATCTGCCTTGCACAGTGGAAAACCTAGGCGCATTCTATGCAGAATGACTTCGGTACTCTGTTGTTTATTTCAGAGAGTGCCATGGTTCATAGCCTGTGGCATCTGAGTACCAGCGGGCCGAGGGAATGTCTCGTTTCCTCTCTGTGAAGCTGCAGGAGGAAGGATTGGCCGCCACCGTACACTTCCTCCTAAGTAAACTTCGGCTCTGATGTATTATCATGGGATTTGGGGGCATCCCCCGGGCCCGATTTCGGCTAATCTGTCAGCAAGCTCATTGCCTCTGATCCCTATATGGCTGGGAACCCAGTTTATGATAATTCTTCTACCCTGACAGCATCCTTTGTGTTATTGTGCCGATGGTTGTCAGGAGGTAGATGTTGTCAGGGGGTTGAACGCTGCTGAAGACAGTCGAGGGGCTCCTTTGGATCTGTGTGTATGACCACGTGTCCTTTTCTCCGGGACGCGTGCCCTCAGTGCCCCCATGATAGCAACTACCTCTGCCTGTAGCGAGGAGGCGTTGTCTGTTACCCTCATGGATATTGTGGCATCCCTTGCTGCAAAGCCGGCGCCTGCAGTGTGGGTCAAGGGATCGACCGACCCGTCTGTGTATATGTTAGGCTCCCCGGGAGGGGGGGATGGTTGCAATGAACCCCTGGGTTTCCTGCCTTTAGGCTAGGCGTAAAATATTCATTCTTTTTGCTTGCCAGTCTCATGACCGAGAACTCTATCGAGGTTTGTGCCCACGGCGGAGCTTCGACAAAGTCGGGTGGGGGGAGTCCATGCCCTTGGCCATAGTGGTTCTTTAGCTGATGGCGTATTAGCACCCTGGCTGTGTGAGACAGCCAGGAGTTGTTTGCAAACAGCTCGTTATCTTGTTCTAGGCGCCCTGACTATTTTGTGTCTTGGGCTTGTTTCCTGGGGGGCCTGGATGACCTTTGATAAGAATTGTGCTGCCGTTAGATAAATTTCGTGAGGCCAAGGGGAAAGGTTTGTCTCCACTAGGAGGTTGAGGACCTTCGCCCACCTTGGGGCACCCAGAATGACCCTGGGGGCTTCGTTTTGGACTGTCCCCAAATCGGTCTTTATATTTTCTCTTGATGCCAATCAGAGCGAGGGGGGCCCATAGTCTACAATGGGCCTGACAGCATGTACGTAGAAATGATCTTAGTACTCTGTGTCTGGCCCCTATGCGTCTTCCCACTCATTACTCTCATGACAGACAGTCTTTGCCTTTGTTCGGTCAAGAGGTACTGGACCTCCTGGCGGAAGGAGAGGGTCCGGTCTATCCTTACCCCAAGGTACCAGGTATTCCTGAACCCACTCCAAGTCCATTCCCTGGTTTTTCAGACTTGTGCCTTGAACTCTCTGTCTCAAAGCCATGGCCTTGGTTTTGGGCTGCGAGTTTTTTTTAGTCCTGTCCTGCAACACTCCTCGGATCCCAAGTCCAGACAACGCTGGGCTTTGTTAGGCAGTGTGCTCCAGTGGAGATATAGCAAGATCGTCTGCAATAGGAGATGATCTTGCCCCCCCACTGGAGGTTTATGTTGAGGATACAGGCCCATTAGTGTTTAAAAAGGGCTGGACTGAGAACCCCACCCTGTGGCGTTCCATTTTCTAGTGGCATGTGCTGTGATAGGTGCCCTTGGAATTTGACTCTGGCTGTTCTATTCGTAAAGTAGTCACCTACCCAAAGCCAAGAGCTTACCTCTGATTCCTTTTTGGATCAGGCTCTCCTGAATGGAAAGGGACTTGCCAATTCAAAAGCCTTCTCCAGGTCAAGGAATACTGCACAGATGCGCCTGTGTTTATTGTGCTCAAGAGCGTGCTATGCTGTGCGCTGTGCTCATCCCCCTGGTGAACCCTGGAGGTTGTTCGTGTGGGGCTCCCATTTTCCATTGGAGCCGGTTCAGTACCATCCTCTCGGCAGTCTTGGCCAGACAGCTGAGGAGAGAGATGGGGCGGTATTTCCCCCGGCTCCTTTGGTTTAGGATGGGAACTATGGTAGCCCTCTTCCAGCTCTGGGTAGAGTGGAAGTTTCCCAGGACCTGTTGATGAGTTGCAGGAAGGCAAGCTCACCTACCAGTCCCGGGCGGGAGATGATGGGGTACGAGATCCCGTCATCGCCCGGGGCTGAGTTGCAACTGGCTTTGTGTGCATCCTTAGTTTCCCTCAGAGAAAAGATAACGTCTGAGTTATGGGGTTCAGCTGCCCTTTCTCTGATGTGAGCAAGTCTGTCTGGTTGTAGTCGTTCTTGTCTTGCCCTCAGTTCGGCGGGCAGACTGTCGCTGCTCGTTCTCGCAGAGAACTCTTGCGCCAGTCTGTTGGCCTCTGCCTGGGGGTCGGGGTGCGTGCATCTCGGGGCTGAGCGGCTGGTGGCTCGCTTGACCCATTGCCATAGCTCTGAGAGGGTGGTACGGTGATTGAAAGACTCACACCATTCCAGCCACTTTTCCTGCCTCACTCTGCTGCTTTTTCCTTGGCATCCCTCACCGCCTCCCTTAGGAGGGCTAGGTTGTCGGGGTTTTCTTTGCCTTCGGAAATGTTTTCGGCACATGTTTACCCTGTGGTTGACCTCCCTAATCTCGTCATTGAAGTACCAGGCGTCCTTATGACTCCTGGACCCAGGCCGAGTTTTGGGTATGGTCAGTGAGGCTGCCTCATCAATGGCATTTACAAGTCTGGCTTGTAGCACTTCCACATTTTCGCTCTGTGTGGTTCATGCTTCTCAACAGGGGGCCCAAGGCGCTCTGGAACGCCTGCCAGTTGGCCTTGTCTGTTTTCCATCTCGGATTCGGTCGGGTTATTTCGGCTGGGCCACTATCCATGAGGGTTGTTAAGTGCCATAATGGTCCCTAGTGACGGTCTCATCGACACGCCAGCCAACCCCTCTCCACCAGAGTCGCAGTGGCCAGGGTGAGGTCTAGGACCCCTCCTCTCACATGCGTTGGCTCCTGGCTGTTGAGGAGAGCGATCTCGGGAATGTCTCGAGCACGTTGGCTATGTGACGGCCAGCCGCATCCGGTTTGCCCTGCAGGGAGCCAGGATGGGGTGGTTTTGCATTGAAGTCTCCCCCTATGATCACTCGGTCGTGTGCTGCGGAAGCACATCCTGGCTGTTTGTCTAAGCTACTACAGTGTGGCCTGCTGTACACGTTGTACAATTTCAGGGGTCCCCCGGCCATTTGAATCTCGACGGCAAGAGATTCAACATCTTCTCCACAGTGCGGTGCATCGGCTATTGCGGAGCAGGGAATTGTTGCCTTCACCGGGGGCATCAGGCCTCTTTTGCCATCGGAACGTGGCAGCGCGTAGACGTGATACCCTGAGAAGCGAACAGCTTCCGCTGATAAGTCTCCTGGAGCATGACGATGTCAATGCTCCTTGATCGCACTATTGCGTGGAGGATGGCACTCCTTGAGGAGAAGCCACAGATGTTCCACTGCAGATTGTGTGTCATGATGTTACTAATTGATAGTTACATCAGAGACATCGTCACATTCGGGTTGACGGTCGGAGTCTGACACTCCATTGTGAGTTTCCTCACTGCTTGAGGACTCTCTTTCGGCTGTCAGGCTACCCCTGGATCCACTGGGGGGAGAGCCTTTGGTAGCTCTGACTTTTCGTCTTTGGCTTTTTTCTCGGGCCAGGCTGTTTCTGTGCATTGGCTGGCCTTGCCTGGGCAGGCTCAGCTTCTTTTTGATTCGGCTTGTGGCACTGAATCAGCCTGGTTAGGCTCTGCCTGTGAGGGCATAGCCTGGCTAGGCTCTGCCTGTGAGGGCATAGCCTGGCTTGGAGAGGGGAGGGGAGTCTCGACCTGGGCTGAGGGGAGGATTGGGCTGATTTTGGCCTTCTCCATTTCCTTCCCTTTATTCTTTTCACGGTCTGTTTCAGTGTTGTCATGGCAACATTGACTGCCTTATCCGCCTCTTCCTCGGGCCTGGACAAGGATACTGCCACTGCTGGGGACCACAGCAGTGATCAGGATCGACATGTCCCCCTCGCGAAGAACATGTCTTCTGGGTCTGGGGGGGACCGTGTGGTGCTGTTGGAACCTTTCTTCCTGTGGTTCCTCTGCACTTGCTTTACTGGGGAACTCCTGATTGTCGGAGATCTCCGGTTTCGGCTGGGGGGCAGCTTCCTTCCTCTTAGGAGGTCGGGGAAACCTTTCGCTTTTGTTCCTCCCCCAGACGTAGGTGCCTGGGGGGGCAGGAACAAAGTCCCGGTCGCTTCTTAGCAACCTCTTTTCCGTTTGAGGGCCGCCTCTTTCCTGACAGGGGCAAGCCAGGCTCCAGGCGTGATGCCTCTTGGCACAGTTAGGGGCTTTGGCTGTTGTTTCCTTCTTTTCTTCTTTATGTCCTTGATGCACACCTCAGTATTGTGTGCCTTGCTACAGACACCACATTTTGGGTTGGCTGTACAGTTAGCCTGGTGGTGTCCATACTTCTGGCACTTGAAAAACCGAAGTGGTTCAGGCACATAAGTGCGTAGGTTGTAGGTACCCCAGTTTCCCAGATCAAGGGTGGAAACTTGGGGTACCTTTCTGGTCACCAGGACTTGCCTGGTTGGGTCTTCCCTTCGACAATCGGGAAGCCTCCACGACCTGTGGGTGTGATGTTATCACCTCCACATCGTTGAGACTGAGGAAGCCAAGTAGCACCATCTTGACTCTCTTCTCCTCGGGTTTCCCGTGGCGAGAGGCTCACTTTCCCCCCCATCTTTTTACTCCTTTTTCTCCTGCAGGAAACAAAGGGTGGCTTGATCTTTGGGCACGATGATCATGCCCTGATCTCGCGCAACCGGATCGACAGCCGATTTTACGCTGGCTCTCCAATGCCCTTACCATTTGGTAGGCATTGTCGAAGCCCTTTGGGTTTAACGGGGACCTTGAATTGCGGGAAACGCCCTTTGGGGGGCCAGACTCGCCATCAGAGTCGGACTCCGGCCTCGGCCGTTTCGGTCCGCCCTTTCGGCTTTGGGGCTTGCTCGTGGAGGCACCACTTTTTTCGGCTGGTTTCAGCTGGTGCTCCTGATTCAGTCAGTGGAGTCCCTCTGAGGGGGGCTCAGAGACCTTCCTGGTCTGGGTGCTGGCCTGGAGGGGCCAGCACGAGAGTCCATCTGTTGGACATCTGATGGACAGACATGTTTGTACCTGATTTATTTGTCTTGTCCGCCATCTTGGCAGCAGCATGACAGTGTCATCCTGTGCTCGGGGTTTTCTTTTGCCACCCGGAGCACATAAGGCTTCAGGGGGGCTGCCGTGGTCTGGGCCTTGGCACGGGTCATCAACAGTAAGGTCTGTCTGTGGGGGATTTTTGTTTGAATTTTTCCATGTACTTGGCAGTGCTTCATCCACTCACGCCCCCCCCTACCACGGAGTCCCAAAAAGGGGAAGCTGATTTCCAGAACCAATATCTAACAGCAACAGGGGTGATGAGTGGATATACGCAGCCAATTAGCCGATTGCACTGGTACACACGGACGGTGTGGGTACCAACGGCAGCATGACTGCTTGACCCTACCTCCCGAGGGAGACCCGCCGATTGACCTGACCGGGCCTGGATCAGGCCGCCTGTCTTGCCAGAATAGAGGACCAAAAGGCGTGTTGCTAGCCGCAGGGCATACTCGTGCACGGCATCGCTCAACCTCCAGGACTCCCGTCTCCCCGCTCACAAGGGTGCCACGCACGGCAAACACGTGGGGAGGTGTCAACCTCTGGGAGTATCCCAGAGGGGAGCCCTTCCACCTACAGGACATCATTGATGGAACACTTCTGCTCCTCCCTCAGTGAGGAAGGGAGCTCTTTCACTTTTTCCAGGCAGTTCCTCTCCGCTCCTCGGAGGGGACCTGTACCCTTTTTTCAAAGTGAATCCCTCTTTTCTCTGAAACGCCCAAAGTTTGTTTCACCTCATTTAGAAAAGAGGGGGTCCTGCACCTTTTCCTGTCAGTTCCTTCATCCCCCTGAAACAGCCGGCCACAGACTGTTTCACCACAGTGGGGAGAGAAATTAACATTTTTTTCCCGGAGTTCCTAGGCAGGACGGGTTTTTTAGGTGGATCCCTCTTCTCTCTGAAACATCCAAAGGATGTTTCACCTCAGTGAGAGAAGGGTGGGTTCTGTACCTGTTCCAGTAAGCTCCTTCGTCCCTCTGGAAACAGCCAACCACAGACTGTTTCCATCACAGTGAGGGGGAGGGGCTGCCTTTTTTCCCGCGTTCTTTTTGGCAGGGTGAGTTTAAAGTGAATCCCTCTTCTCTCTGAAACACCCAAAGTTTCACCTCAGTGAGAGTAGAGGAGACCTGTACCTGTTCCAGTAAGTTCCTTTATCCCCTCTGAAATAGTCAACCACAGACTATTTCATCACAGTGAGGGAGAAAAACTAACTTTTTTCCAGGTAATTCCTATCACGGGAACTTGATGTTCTGTCTAGCAGCTGCTATTAGACAGAACCTGGCTGAAGGCCTGACAAGGGGGCTCTACCCGCCTATCGCCCTATTCGAAAGAAAAAGAGTGGCAGTCATCAGATGGTCTGCCAGACCAGTCCCTAACAAAAGAAAGGCAACTCTATGCACACCGTAAGGCGGCCTTCTAAGGGCCCCCAGACACACCCTCCCCTGCGGGAGGTAAAGGTCTGCCCACGTCCGAGCCCCGCGCCGAAGATGGGGTCCAGTTTTTACCAAAGGTGTCACAGAGTCATCCTAATGCCGAAAATTCGGATAGGAAAGAGTAGGCTAGTAGGGCACGAAGCTACATGCAAAACACATAGCATCGTGGCAAACAAACAATGGGGGCGCGTCACCGTCCGGTAACGCGGAAGAGCCGAGCCGAGATTGCATGGGACCGGGCGCGGTGCATCTCTTTATATGCCCATGCAAAAGCCACACGATCGAGGGATCATGGCATCATGGTAACACTCTTTGGGGTTGCTCGGCTCCACCCGCTGCGCCCCTCCCGCCACCCTTGCCGGAACCGATCATCCCCTCTCTCTGAATCGTCCAATCAAGTACCGCATTCACCCGCAGGGAGAGAGGGGAGGAAGCTTGTTCATCTATCCTTCTTCTGATTGGCTCTGTGTCGTGCTAATGCCCCCTCGATGACCCTCCTTTTTTTTTAGATCCCGGTCAGGATGGGGCGTACATTTGCCGGAAGAGACGTTGCCACTGCTTCGATGTATAATGAGGTTGCACCTTCGCAGGTGTTGCACCTTTCAACCCGCGTGCGCGCGCTCGTTGTAGGCCGATACGATGTCCTGGAGGGCATCGACATATCGCAGTGTATTCTTAAGTATTAGGTATTTATATATGCGTTCATTCAGGATTCTTATGTGTCTTTCTGCAATACTCGCCTTTATTTTTTTCGAGTGCGTTGTATACCAACGCACATTTCGTTCGCGCAGTAATGCGTTAAACCGCATTATTTACAAATTCATGCCCTGCGTCGGGAACAGATGAGTTTAAACCTCTAGCATGGGTCGGTATCCCTTTAAACAGATCCCAGTCCCCGGCTACTTCTGTTTTATTTTTACTTCTTAACGTTTTTACTTGCATGTAACGACCTAAACACGTCCCCCGCAAACCAATAATTATACGGTTTTAAATCGTTTTGCCCTTGATAAATTGCTCATATCCGCCAGATTGCATGTTAAGATTTTGCGGGGGCGCGTGGCCATTGTTTGACGCCGCGGAAATTTTTTGCGCGTTTGTCTGAGAAGCTATACGCACGCTGAGTAGATAATATTCTTTCACGTTGGACAGTGTAATTTATTCTTCCCCAGACGCGCTCGCGGGGCATTTAAAAGCGATTGTATGCTGCTCAGGCGTGGGTTGTTTATAGTCTCCATACAAGTCCATTAGGACTTGCTTCGAATTGTTGCAGATTACCATTGGTAGACAATTTGATATGGAAAATATTCGCAGAGAATATTACTGCGAAACTGAAGTTTTCAGGAGTTTCACACCCGAGGTCCACCAGTAAATCGCTGCGCGGGCTTGAAAGAACCGCCCTTTTATACAAGTCTAGAAATCGCTTGGCTTCGCTCTTGCCATAAATCTGCCTGCCCAGACATTCAATTTGCCCGAGATCCCTCTGTTTTAAAAAATAAAATGAGAGGTGTTTAGCGAAATGTTTCGGCTGTGTTTCCCGTTCATAAACACGTTTTTGAACAACCAGTATAACCGAGACTGTTTGGTTGTTAGCTGCTTCTATAAAACAATCGTCCAGTATATATAAAATGCGATCGCTCGGTTTTGTCTTGTGTTCGGTTGGGTCTATAATATCTTTACTTACAATGAGTTTTCCAGATAGAGAGGTTTCCTTTTCAAGAGGATGGGATTCACTCCCGCATAGAATGATATAGTCAAATTGCTCTTGATAATGCACAACAATTTTCGTGGTTAAGTATGTCTTGCCGGAATTGGTAACACCTGCAATTATCACTATATACTCTGAATTACAAGTAGATTCTTAATAATAACATATAACATAAATATGTAATTACATAAAAAAAATTCTATACTACACTATCGTCGCTGTCGTCGTTGTATTCCCGCGCTTCGCAGAGGATGAATGGGTTCCCCGCCGATGTTTTCCTCCGCGGTTTGGTATTATTTTTTTGCCGTGATCGTTGTCGTCGTCGTTGTTGTTGTTGTTCAGCTGTGTTCGCAGTCGCAGCTCTAGTGTTAACACAGCCAAGACGCGGAAAATGTACGGAGAGAAGCTGTTGGCCTCCCTCAAGTAGTAAGATTGTCTGCCAGTCAGCGCTTCCGCGTTCCCCCCCTCCTCCTCCTCCTCCTCCTCCTCCTCCTCCTCCTCCTCCTCCTCCTCCTCCTCCTCCTCTTCCTCCTCCTCCCTCCCTCCCTCGCATGTCCATCGATCGCATCGCCCGTTCCCTCCGCTGTCATAGACACCGCCTCCCCTCCTCTTCTCCTTCTTTTCTTCTTCTTCCTTCTTCTCTCTTCTTCTTCGTCTTCTTCTTTTCTTTTTTTCCTTCTTCTTCTCCTCCTCCTCCCTTCCTCTTCCTCTTCCTCTTTCCTCCTTCTTCTTCTTCTTCTTTTTTTTTCATTCTTCTTTTTTTCTTCTTTTTTCTTTTTCTCTTCCTCCTCCCCCTCCCCTCCTCCCCTCCCCCTCCTCCCCCTCCTCCCCCTCCTCCTCCCCCTCCTCCCTCCTCCTCCCCCTCCTCCTCTCCCCTTCATTCCCTTTCCTAGCAGATGATTAATGTCGTGACCAAAGCCAGGATTTATGGGTGTTTACATACCAACGTTTGTCTCATATAATGAAAACCCCCGCTTTTTTTGGGTTACGTGGTTGCAATCTGTCCCTTAACTTGGTAATGCTGACTTGATTAAAGGTGTGCACCTCTTCATGATGAAGAAAAACAACGAAAAAATCTCAATTTTTAGATTTTTTAATTTGATCCCAAATTCCCTTTGTACCCGAGGTGAAGATCATTTTTCAGGGCAAAGGAATAGTTTTGGGGTTTTGACTATGGCCCTTTGATGGGAATTTCCCCGTCTCGGATTTTAATAACCCAATTCCTTAACCGATCTTTTGAAAGGGATGGTCCTGGCTAAAATTGGAAGTGTTGAGCCACTCTTTCAGAGGAGACCTTGAAAAATCTTCATAGATGTTATCGGTCTAAACAGAGAGAATAAAAACTGTTCTGTGGTCGGGGTAACACAGTTTTACTCTCTCCTCCTTAGATTGGCTTTAACACTTTATAAAAAACTTGTAAAGTTTGTATTTGGCCAGTCCCAAAGATGGTAAACCCAACATATGCGGGTAGTTCATATTCCCCGTTTTTTGCTTTTGAAATTGTTATTACAGGGTTTGGGTGGGGGGGATGAGTCTTTTGAAAAGGGGGTCTCGTATCTTTTTAAAAAAAAATTTAGAGGTCTTGCACACCATACTAGCCCTTTCCAGTCTTTCAAAGGGTTCATTAAGCATCTGCCAAACACACTGTTGGAAAGGGTTTTGAAGCACAGCTGCTGTCCCTTATCGGTTGCTTCGTGATGGGCTTTGATGTTTTCCTGAATAAAGGGGCGAAGATACTCATCCTGCGAGAATTCGTATACCTCATGCACTTTTTCTACTGAACCCCAAATTGCATTAATAGCTGCAGATGTTTCAGCAGAACGAAGTAATTCTCTGAGAAAGGTACAATGCTACCAGCTTTTTTTTTCTTTGGAGGAACCGCCTGTTCTGCGACATGAGAAGTCTTTTTTGTACGGCGAGAGGTTTTGCCTTCTTATGTCCATGTGGTGGAAGGAGAGGAAGCTCGTCGGTTTTCTGGCCACTGCGCCCCGGCACCCGCAGGTCGACCTCTGCCCAGTGACCAATATCGCCGCTTTCGTCGATGTTGGACAAACCCCTTCCCAAAACAGGAGACAGTTTCGGGATTTTTTCATAGGGAAGTTTTTTCGACAAAGTCCAGGTAGAGAATGTATGTGCTTATTTTCCTTTTTGGGTTAAAACAAGCAGGTTATTAGCCACTGTATGATGTTGAACACACGTTGTTATCCTCCTTTTCCCACCGAGCGCTCGATTACGTGTGCCAACTCAGGGACCGAGATGAGCTCTAATTCGGCTTTTGTCATCTTTAAAAATGCGTCGTAGGCGTATCCGGGCAGGCTAACGTAATTTACCATGTCGAGATCATACTTTTGGACGAGGGTAGACCTCCACTCACTAAGCACGTCAGCCAGCAAACCCACATCTACACGAAGATAAACAGTCAGCAAAATCGGCGAGTGTGCGACATTGGGCCCAGCTTCCTACACTTTAAGAGCGTTGCTGTATTCCTCCTCTGTGACGGTGTCCCCCGTGAGAGAACTATAAAAATGTTCTTTTGGGGGGAAAGGGAAGTATCTTCCAGCTTTTTTAGATCGTCCAGTTATTCGTAGGGAATATGCCTTTCCTGTCAGGAGTAATCTCTGGCTTCAACGGGCAGGTGTTGCACGAGGTGTGTGAGTATTTCAATGGCGTCGCTCTCGATGTGCGTCTTGGGAGGGAACTTGGTTCATAAATGCCATGCTATCAAGGAATTTCAGATATTAATTACTATGGAGTGGTATCTAAGACCTTGTTTCACAAAAACGTTTATGTTCACATCACCTTGCATCTCTTTGAGCAACAACCCGAGATCGTATAAAATGGTTAGGGGCTATGCAGGCATTTTGGACCCTGCATAGCCGCGCGCATTATGCTCCGATGTAATTATGGCGTTGTTTCGTGTGGTCGTGGTGTCTGTGCTTCTGCTGTTGATTCGGAAATTTCTGACCGCACATTTTGCACGTCTTTGCGGTCTGTGTGCATGCTGGTCTTGATCCGTCATGTGGAGAGGGTGACGGGGCATGTTTTTTACAATATCAAACATTTGGGGGATAGACTCTCAATGAAGTGTGTAGCAGCATCAGCTCTTTTATATGTAGAGCTGTGCACGATGCTACCTCTTCTATTGATGATAATATACCGTAAGCGAAAGCTTGTGTTGTGATTGCACCTGTTCCACATTTGTTTTCTATATACCCCCAAAGTCCCAAATGCAGATGTGCGAGGGGTGTAGCTTTTCCATAGTTGTAAGGAAGCTTTGCTTCCAAGCGGAAGGGATGTACACTCTGTCATGTGGTTATCGGGTAGCACCTGGTTTGCGAAGGTCGAGAAACAAGTGCGACAGAAGTGTTTTGTTTTCTTTCTTTTAACGGTTTGGTTCATGTCTGAGCCCCCGTGGTCACAAACATGATACTTTAAATTTTAGTTTTCATGTTGTGATGCTCTTGGGTAGTACGTGGGAGGGTCCCCAGTTCCTTTCACGCAGAGTGCGGGGTTTTCCTTTTTGTAATCATTTTCTCTATTTTATCCGGGGTTGGGCCCCGCACTGACTTGGGCTGGTTTTTGGCCCCAGTGGCTAGGTGGCAATCGAGGGGAAGTTCCTTGCCAAGGAACAACCGCCGGGCCGTGACTCAACCTTCGAACTAGATTGCCGTCCGTGACAGTCTTGAGTCCGACGCTCTAACCAAATTTGTCACTGCGGCCTTGGCGATCATGGGCTTCCATGATTTTTCTTGGCAAATTTAGAACGGGTGTTGGCATTGCTTTCCCCCCGGTGTTTTTTTTTTTTTTTTTTTTTTTTTTTTTTTTTTTTTTTTATCAGTCCCATCTCTATTTACCCAGCATTGACTTTGGGGTGCTTTTGGCCACCCAGTGGCTTAGGCGGCATCGAGTGAAGTTCCTTTCTAAGGGAAACAACGCGCCGGCCCGGGGACTCGAAACTCTCGAACTCAGAATTCCGTCGTGACAGTCTTGTCCGCCTCAGTTGTTCGTCTACGTATCTGTTAAATCGGTGTTGAGGCATGCGTGTTTTATTTCCAGCAAAGCAGGTGAGGAGTAGTCGTTTTGTTGTCTTCTTTCGCTCACACTTGGTAGACATGTTTTGTTATTTTCCCGAGCTGTGAACGACTTTTTCGGCTGTAGACCTGCACCGGCTGTAAGGAAAAGAACAAATTGTAATTAATTACCTTTATGATGTACTAAATACATTTTTTAAAAGAATAATGTAAAAACACCCATTTGCAGATTTGTTATTATTATATTCACTCACATGTTCTCTACCTTGATAACGCGTGTCTGATTGTCCGGAATGTGAGATTACACCTCGGCGAAGCAGCAAAGATGATTTCGTCTGCTTTAGCCCAGTATTGACAGAAGCAAGCAATTTGAACCGTGGTGAACATTTTCGCAGAGGAGATGTCACTAATGTTTGGGCATCTTTTTTCCCTCCTTTATATCAAGGCGAGGGATACCTTTCACCAGAGTTAATTATAAATATTTTAATTTGGTGTTTGTGTGTGTTTTCAGTATTGCAGAGTCCCAAAATTTTGCAGATTTATAAATGACGATTACAACGGTTACAAAAATTTTTGGGGGGGGGGGGGGGGTTGTTGGTGAACGCCTCTGATAGATAGGGAAAGTTGTTGGTCATTTGACGCAGTTGATAGATGTGTTTTTTGGGTTGTTGCCCGAATAAAAAAAAAAATTATGTTCTATTTTTGGAATAATTTGATTGAATGTCTAATGTTATTTGTTTTGGCAAAAATTTACGGAGAACGAAAAACGAGAATTCCCAAAAACCCCAATGTTAAACCCATACCTGTTTTGGCTGTCTGTGACTAGGGCTGGACACTTTGGGCCCATTACTATAGGTAATAGCTTATTTCGGGGATACTTTCACCAGAGTTTTCGATTATGAAAATTTTAATTTGGTGTTTTTTAGCCCGGCAGGAATTTGTGTTTACATACTTACTTTCAATATACTGAAAAAACAATTGCATTCATTAGTTTAATTTTCGCAAATATACGGAGAACGAAAAAACGGAAATTCACAAATACCCAATGGTTTCCCATACCTGTTTTGGGCATGTCGGGACTAAATCTTTGGCATTTGAGCCTTTTACGATAGGCATCACTTATTAGTGAAGGAAAACCCCTCGTTCACCTCCCCCCCTCGTTTTCGCTAGACAGGTAGCCAGGCACACAGAAAGCAGCCCTATTTTCTTTTCCTAAATTTTTATTGGAATCAGTTTAAACAAAAAGCAATGGACGGTTGTTAAATTTACAGAAGTAGGACGATACATGATCAAGGGCTGTTCATCTCTCAGGAAAATAGGGCACGGATCATGTTCCTCATTTAAGGCGGGAAATCACTGAGGGGGGGGGGCGTGGTGGGCTACTTGTTGGTTTTACATACTTAATATATATAATATATATTAATAATATAATATATATATATATATATATATATTCACACTTATATATATATATATTAATATTATATATTATAAATATAATATATATTTACCTACTTTATATATATATATTATAATATATATATATTATATATTATATAATTATATTCATAATATTTGTGGTGTGGGGTGTGTTGGGTGTGGTTGTGTGGTGTTTGTGTGTGTGTGTGTGTGTGTGTTTGTGTGTTGTTGGTTGTGTTTGTTTTGTGCGTTTTTTTGGTATACTGCAAAATATTTTTTGTATATTTCCTATTTATCTAAAAACATATCCCCACACACACAAACCCACACACACCCACACAATAAATTTATATATTAATATTATTATAATATATATATATATAAATTTTGGTGTGTGTGTTTTTTTGTGTGTGTGTGTTGTGGGTGTGTGGTGTGTTGTGTGTGTGTTTTTTGTTGTTTAGGTTTGTGTATGAATACTGCAAATATAATGTTTTATGTATTTTTACATATATATTATATATGCACTATAAAAAATTATTAATATATATATTATATATTATAACATATACATACATATTATATATAATATATATATATATATTATATATATATATATATATATATCACACACACATATGTGTGTGAAATTTTATAATTTTTTATTATATATATATATATATTTTAATAATAATTTTAACCATATGTGTGTGTATATTTGTATATATATATATATTATTATATAATATATATTAATATATTATATTATTTGTGTATAATATACCCCAAAAGTGTATGTAGTGTGAGTGTGTGTGTGAGTGTGGTGTTGTGTGATTGAGTGTGGTTGTGTGTGTTTGGGTGTGTGTGGTGTGTGTTGGGGTGTGTGGGGTGTGTGTGTGTGGTGTGTGGGTGGTGTTGGTGGTGGTGTGTGGGTGTGTGTGTGGGTGTGTGGGTTGTTGTGTGTGTGTTTGTGTATGTTTTTGTTTTTGTTTGGAAGTGTGTTTGCGTATTGTGTTGTATATTCAAATATAATTTATTATATTTTCCAACAATCTAATATACACATATCATATCATAACCATATACATATATAGTATTTGTATATTTTTTTTTAAAGGTAGGTTCATGTCTACCCCCGTGGTCACAGCTGATACTAATTGTATTTTTCATGTTGTGTGCTCTTGGGGTGAGTAGTATTTGGGTCCCAGTTCCTTCCCACGGAGAGTGCCGGGGTTACCTTTTTTAGTAAAATTCTCTTATTTTATCCCGGGGATGGGGCCAGTACTGCTTGGGGTGGCTTGGCCCCATGGGTAGGTGGCCATCGAGGTGAAGTTCCTTGCCCAAGGGAACAAAGCGCCGGCCGTGACCGAACCCTCGAAATCAGATTGCCCTCGTGACAGTGTTTTAGTCCGACGCCTCTACGGCCACCCGGCCTTATATATTATATATATATATTATATATATTATTATATATATAATATATAATATATATACACTATGGGGTAGGTGTAAAATATTTTTTTTTTCTTTCTTTTTTTGTTTATTTGTATCATCAGTTTCGTGAAGAAAGTTTTATATATATATAATATATATATATATTATAATTTTTATGTGTTTGGGGGTGTGGTGTGTGTGTGTGTGTGTGTGTGTGTGTTGTGTTTGTTGTGGGTGTGTGTGGGTGGGTTATAAAAATCTATACATGTGGTATGTGCTGTGCGTGTGTGTGTTATATAAATCTAATGTGTGTGTGGTGTGTGGTGGTGCTGTATAAGTAGATAGAGAATAGATAGATAGATAATAGATACTTTATATTTTATATATATATAAATATAATATATAGAAATTATAGACGTTATGTACATATGTTGATATATACAATATATACTGTAAATTTGCAGTGTATATATTATTATATTATATATATTATTAATATATATATTATTATATATATTATATTATATAATATACTGTAAACATATAATGTGGTGGGGTTTTTTTAAGATCTGTAAATATATAGTATATATAAATAATTACATATACTACTTAATATACAATATATTTTTATATATATATATATAATATATAACTTATATAAAATTTTGCATTATATCTATTACCCATCTATCTATCTATCTATCATCATTATCTACTATCTTCTATCTATAAAATTGTATGTCTTTTTAAAAGAAAAATATATATTAATTTTGTGTATATATTTTGTGGTATATATAATGTATTTGTTGGGTGTGTGTTGTGTGTGTGTGTGTGGTGTGTGGGGTTGTGTGTGTGTGTGTGTGTGTGTGTGTGTGTGTGTGTGGTATGTTTATATATGTATATATATAATTCTTGAAAAAATAAAATTTATTTATATAATATTATATATTTATAATATATATTTATATAAAATTTATATACATAAATGTACAGAGGGGTGGGTGCTTCAAGCGCATGTTGATGGAATGATGGTGCGTAGATTTTAATTGCTTGTATCCTTTCGTTTGCAATTTCCACCCACTGGTTCCCCTTAAAAAAAAAGGGAGCAGTTTTGCAAAAGCTCCCCTGCCAGGTCACACCCTTCCCCATCATCAAACTCTGTAGGCTTCTTTGGCCCCCATGGGAACGGGGCACCTTGCGGTCCCGGGGAAAACTGTGGGGGATCTCTGGCAGCAGGGCCCCACAGGTAGGGAGCTATGGTCCCCCGGGCGGGGGAACGTTCGGCTCTGTACAATCCTGCGGGGGTGGGGAAATTATGGCTTTGAGATTAAACTGTTTTTGGCACCATTCTTTTTTTGCTGTATACGCTCCTACGATTTTGGAAAACTTGATGTGAAAGAGGCATTCTATCCCAAACTCACATCTGTGGAGACAATTGCCCCCGCGAGATTTTTGCTTTTTCGGGGGCGCTTCAATGGGGTATCCGGCTGTAAACCGACTGGCTATGAGTTTTTGTCGGCCCCCATGGCTCAAGCTAATCCCGCAGCGAGAATAGCCTCCTTCTCCGGACTTTTAGGCCCAAAAAATGGGGTTCGGCTCGGGTACCATGCTCCAATCACACACTGGAATGGTCAGGATACGGTACAGGGCCAAGGAGATTGACCACTTCTTTTTAGCACCAAGGGGATCCTCCAGAACTCATACAGTCCGCTCCCATCTGGCAGTCTGGTACACCCCTCTGCCGCTGAGGGCATGGCCCCTCTCGGAAGGGGAAAGGGATCTTGGGGATTGTAGAAAATACCGTGCATTACAGCACCATATCAGGCAAAGTTCTCCCCTACATTCTTCTGAAACGGACCCAAAAACCCCCTACTGAGGCATCAGAGAGGGGAGCGTCCGGATTTATTGGGAATCCACAATAGCCGAAACTAGCGTTGAGTATTGTGGAATGCCCTCATGAGTTTGGGGGTGGGGTTTTTCAACCTAATCGAACCAAAAGGCGTTGACTCAGTGCTTGTGAAAAACTATGGGGGATCCTTTGCTCGGGGGAAATTTTGACACAGATTATTTGGCCCCAAAAAGCAGCCTTTTACTGGTATGAAAAGGGTGTAAAGTTGGGGGGGGGGTCTCTGAACTTCTTTCCTGTTTAATTTAGGGTGAGGCAGGCTGTGTCCTTTCACCCCCTGCTGGACTGAATATGGCAATTACTACCAAAATCATGTGGATTAAAACTAGGCAAAATCAAGGTCCGACCTTGACTTTGCCGATGTTGCTATCCCTTTTGGTCCTTGAGTACTGGTGGGAGCTCTTTATCATTTAGCAATGAGCGAACCCTTAGGCCCAAAGGTTCCGGACCAAGACAAGATTCAGGACTTTGGGGCCCTTTTTGGGGAACCCTTCAGCGATCCCTGTTGGGAAGGACATTGAAGTTACAGGAGTTTTTTCATACCCTTGGGAGCGTGTCCAATCCTGGGGTTCAACCAAGAATCAATAGACGGATTTTCAGGTAACAGGCCAGAACTCGATCAATAGAGCATTTGGAGAGTCGTACCTATGCAAGGGACCAAGCTCGTGTCTTCAAGCCTTGATACTGCCCGTTTTTTCTCATCGAAATGAAACCTCGATGCATACAGTTCTTTGGGGTCTTGACCTTTTTTAACAAATCCCTTACCAAAACATATGGTGTGGGTGTGTGTGTCTGGGGTACTAATATTACACAGTGAAC
>NC_051390.1:28828593-28849285 GCF_015228065.2 Penaeus monodon
AGTCACCATCTCTATTTACTCGGCACTGACTTGGGCTGGCTTGTCCACCCAGTGGCTAGGTAGGCAATCGAGGTGAAGTTCCTTGCCCAGATTGCTGTCGTGACAGTCCAATGCTCTAACCACTTACCATATCATCATCAATAACGGTATGCTCATGTCTGAGCAGCCGTGGACCTCTCCACCATCATTCGCCACTAAACTCGATCTTACGCTTTTCTTTCCACTTGTACCATCGACAGCCCGCAAATATCTTTGATATTGTCGCTCAGTCTTGTCTTCGGTTTGCCTCTTCCTCTGTTTCCTATCACCATTCCTGTCAGCAAGTTTTTCTCAATACTTTTACTTCTCATCACATGTCCAATAAACTTTAATTTCCTTTTGGTCCTATTTACAATATATATATATATATATATATATATATATATATATATATATATATATATCATCATCATCAATAACGGTATGCTCATGTTTGAGCAGCCGTGGACCTCTCCACCATCCTTCGCCACTAAACTCGATCTTACGCTTTTCTTTCCACTTGTACCATCGACAGCCCGCAAATATCTTTGATATTGTCGCTCAGTCTTGTCTTCGGTTTTGCCTCTTCTCTGTTTCCTATCACCATCCCTGTCAGCAAGTTTTTCTCAATACTTTTACTTCTCATTACATGACCAATAAACTTTAATTTCCTCTTGTTCAAGATGTCCAACAGTCGGTCTTTACAATTTATTTTTCTCAGCACTTCATCATTCATCTTCTTCTCTGTCCAGCTAATATGCAGTACTCGTCTGTAACACCACATTTCAAAACTATTGATCTTTTTCTTGTCTATCTACTTCAACACCCAACACTCAAAACCATATGATGCAATTGGGAAAACTAATGAGTTCAATAACCTCAGCTTTGTCCGTAAGGTAATGCTTTGGTCTTTCCAGATGTTATTGAGAGCAATTGTGGCGTTTTTCGCAATGGTAATTCTTCTTTTTATCTCCGGTGAATCATCATATGTATTAGTTAAAACAGCTCCAAGATAAGTGAACTCTTTCACATTTTCCACAATCATTCCATTGATTGTAACATGTTCATCATTGTTCATTGCCGGTTATCTTTGAATCTTCATGATCTTAGTTTTTCTTGGCATTAAGAAACAAGCCAGCCTTTTCGCTTGCTTCTCTAACTTTATCTAGTAGTTGTTGTAGTTCAGTGATACTGCTGGCAATCAAAACTATATCATCGGCATACCTCAGATTTGATATTTTGTATCCTCCAACATCTACAGTTCCTTCAAAATTCTCTAGAGCACCTCTCATAATTGTTTCAGAATATATATTAAAGAGGTGTGGAGACAGAATACAACCCTGTCGTACTCCTTGTTTGACTTCGAACCATTCTGTTAACCCATAAGTTGTTCTTACAGCTGCCTGTTGTTGGTCATACAAGGCTTTTATTAGTTGGATGATGTGTTCTGGAAACTTCATATCGTACATGTTATTCCAGAGGATATCGTGATCAACAGTATCAAAAGCTTTCACATAATCGATGAAACACAGGTATAGGTCTTTTTGATGTTCTCTGTTTTTCTCTATGATCAATTTTAAATTTAGAATTTGGTTTCTGGTACCCTTTCCAGGGCGAAAACCTGCTTGTTCGTCTGCAATTTCCTCTCTTAACTTCAACTTCATTCTTTCAGCAACAATTTTCAACAAAATTTTGCTGCTGTGACTTATTAATGCAATTGTCCTATTATTGTTGCATTGGAGTGCGTCACCTTTTTTAGGTATGGGAGTAAAGACTGATTTTACCCAGTCTTCTGGCTATTTTCTTTCATTCCATATTTTTGTACAGAGTTTGTATATATATATATATATATATATATATATATATATATATGTGTGTGTGTGTGTGTGTGTGTGTGTGTGTGTGTGTGTGTGTGTGTGTGTGTGTGCGTGCGTGCGTGCGTGCGTGCGTGCGTGCGTG
The DNA here is from genome assembly GCF_015228065.2 of Penaeus monodon. Classification (NCBI taxonomy): domain Eukaryota; kingdom Metazoa; phylum Arthropoda; class Malacostraca; order Decapoda; family Penaeidae; genus Penaeus; species Penaeus monodon. The sequence continues at coordinate 28,830,571 of NC_051390.1, forward strand.
TGTGTGTGAGTAGTGTAAAACCGGACAAGTCCTCCACGCTCCCCTTTGGTCATGTGACTTCCGTCCGTTACATGATTGAACCTACTTCCGTGAGATGATGTAACATGCCCTTGATCATGTCATGTGTCCTACTTCCGTAAACCGACATCATGTGCTTATTATTTAAACTGATTCCAATAAAAGTTTAGGCCAAGAAAATATGGCATGCTTCTGTGTGCCTGGCTACCTGTCTAGCGGTAAATGAGAGGGGAGGAGGTGAGACGATGGCGATTGCCTATCATAAATAGGCTCCAGACTTAGTCCCAGACATGCCACTACAGGTATCGGTAACCATTAGGGTATTTGTGAATTTCCGATTCTCGTTCTCCGTCATATTTGCACATAATTATTGTAAACACTAATTCCTGCCAGGCTGAAAACACCAAATTAAAATATTCAAAAATCGTAAGCTCTGGTGAAAGGTATCCTCATTTTCTGATATAAAAGGAGGGAAATGGTATGCCCAAACATTAGTAACATCTCTGCGAAAGTGTATTTGTACTCGGGCAATTATCTTCTCACTTCGTACCAATTAGCTACATGGTGAGAAAATTGGTGCCTCTTCGCAAAATAAGCTATTACCTATAGTAAGTGGGCTCCAAGTGTCACAGACTAGTCCCAGACATGTCACAACAGGTATCGGTAACATTTGGGGTATTTGTGAATTCCCGATTTTCGTTCACCGTCATATTTGCGCATAACAAATAACTATTAGACATTTCAATCAAATGATTCTAAAAACTAGAACATATATTTATTATTTTATTCGGGCAACAACCAAAAATCTACATCTATCAACTGCGTCAAGCGACCAACAACTTACCTATTTCCCTATCTATCAGAGGCGTTCACCAAACAACACCCCCCCCACCCCAAATCAAAGGATCATAAATCTAGAACATATATTTTACTCTAGCGACATCCAAAGCCATATGCCCGATACCTTCTGTGAATTCTCCATTATATTTGTTCAGTATATTGAAAGTAACTATTGGAAACATAAGTAGCCATCTCAATCAAAGGGTCATAAAACTAGAATATATTTTTTTTTTTTTATTGTGGTGATGTCCAAAAATCAACATCAATTGACTGTGTCAATTGTCCGGGTGGGGGCATATTTTGGCTCAGTGTTTTTTGGAGTGCCAGTTTCCTCTGTCTATTCTTCTTGACAGGTGAAACAAGGCATCCACTGTCTCTTGTACTGTTTGTCTGCTCATTAACCTCTGGGTTCACGACCTCCTTCGAATTATCATGGCAATGTATAGGAGAAGGCAAAGGAACAGACAACGGGCTCGCACAACCCAATGATGTCCTCGGGGTATTAGCCATTATACCAGGTCGATATGCTGGCGATCGAGGACTGAGTATAATGGAGCTGGTCTTTTTGGCGAAGCCTCATCAAACAATATAGTTTCAGTTCCTTCCTCACAAGGACTCGGACTGCGTAAGTCAATTGTATTCTGCTCGTTGTCCACCACTATCCTTCTTTTCTTAGCAGGTTGTGGCTCAACGTTCTCAATGAAGAAAAGACCACACCTCGCCCGTATTTCCTTGATCTGTAACACATATAAAAGACAATCAGATTCCAAAAGACTAATCACAACTACAAATAAAAGCCAAGACAATTCGCACAAGACTAAATATAATATCAGTATACTTACTCTGAGAACTGCAGAACCGGATTCGCCAATGTTTGACATAACATATATTTTTGGAATCATGTTTCGGACTTCACTGAAATATAGAAAAAAAACAATGTAATTACTTAAAGGTTCTGCATACATCATTACCGACTTGCATCGGCGTATTTGCACTTCAGCTTACCAAACGTTATTTATCAATGTATGCAATAACCTGCACATATTTTAATTATCGCATGAGGCACAGATACAGAGGTTATAAGAAAACTCAAAAAGTACTTACCAATGTGGAAACTGAAAAATAGAAAAGCGAGACTCTTAAGGTTTGTGCTTAAGAAATTATCTTAGAATAAAGTGTATATCATTTTACCGTTTACAAATCCATCTCTGTTGAGTGAATGACCCTTTCTAAGCCTAATGCATTCAGCGAATGATAGTACAAGTCTGAGCATTGCACAGGGAAATTCGTGCTTATATTGTAACACAGAGTGTTATTGACGGTGACGAAGAGTTTACTCAGATGATTATAGCCGAAATGCAGAGGGTTCAATGTATAGTCCCCTAAGTAAGCCCACATGTCAACCTTAAACAGATATAATTTTTCAGGAATGACAAACCCCCACAGGATGTCAATAGCAAGCTGTGTCTGACGACTCGTTATAACATAAGTATTATAGAGCGTCTTATTAAACACATAGCCGAGAGGCTTGTGTTGCAAAGATCTACCAAGTGACTCTCTGGCTGAATCTCTAGGCTTCAACGTGGTAAGATGAAGCTTGCAGGTATCGATTTTCACCGTTGGATTAAGTGTTGATGTTCCGGGCGTTGTGTTGACAACAAACTTGTCGGTAGCAAACTCATGCCGTATTCTCATGGAAACATTATTCAAAAGATACATGTCCATTGTTGCTACATCCATCAATAATGGTGCCATATAATAAAATCCATGAGCTTTTACCTCGTTCATTACATTTTTCTCGGGGTGTGCTAGCACCTTCGAAATAACTGCAAATTTTTACGGTATATCAGAAGGCTCGGAATAATGCATATTTCTCCCTAGAGTTTTTTTCAGAGAGGGCAACATGCTCGTTACTAAACCCACGTAGGATGAGAAATTATATAGCGGATTTTGTTCTACCTGTTGCCCGTTAAAGTACACAGACACAGACTTGATGAGAGAGTGCATAGCAGAATTACATAATTCTGCATGATCGTCATTACCCAACGTCGTTCCAGCCTCCTTTCTCAGGGCTCCCTTAATTTCTAACACCACTCTTGAGAGGTCTACGTAACAATTTTGGCCAACCGGCCACCTAAATTCGGCGTAATTATCAGTAATTGACCCGTTTATCCCGGCGTTAAATGGTAATACGTCAACTTCAGAGCGTTCCACTATCCCAGACTCGACCGTGCGCACCCTGTTTGACCGCGGGAAGATGTCGCTTACCCCGGCAACGTAAGATGAGAGTGGTGTCTTATACTGATTCATTGTCTTTCCTATAGTATCTAGACCTTTCTCGTTCAATATTATTGCACACAGCAACAATGTTGGATTATAACTGACTATGCCAGAGAAAAGACATCATTTTTATAGTTCGAACAACTCGGTCGGATCTTTAATCTCTTAACTCGTTTTCTGCGCACCCTCCTTCCTCCCTCCCCCTCATCGCTCTGGCATCCACCTGCTTGATAGCCTCCACACTTCTTCTTTTCATAGAGGACTTTAGACTCGTCTTTCCCTCTCTCAGATTGTCAAAAATACCCGAACCAAAATCGAGGAGCGCAGGCTTAACCAGTTTAGAAACAAAGGGAATTAACCTCTTGCCTATATTTCCAAGAAAGGAAAATAATCCTGCTCCTCGTCGATAATGATCATAGGTATTATATATGCCGATATCTCTGAAAGTCCCTCCTCGAACGGGTTTAAGCAATACTTCCTGTCGTTCAAAAATCGTTCTAAACTCATCTACAGTCGGGGGACGAAAGGCGCTCTTACATACATGATGAGTATTGTGTGCCCTGTTTTCTCTTTATCTTATAATCAAATATATCGGAACGGCGTTCCGTTGTAGAATAAGCAAAAATGCTAATGTACGGTGTATATATATGCATGGCTTAGCAAGGTCTTATGTGCAATATAAGCGTAACAGAATTACCTTCCTCGAAATTTAATGGATATCCGTTCTGATCTGTAATGCGCACACCCACTGAATGTATAGTCTTGTTTAAAAGTTGTTTATAGAGCACAGGTGTACATCCCTTCGTGCTCGATCCCCGCCAAGCAAAAGCATCAAGAATATTACCCTGCTGCCCGGCAAATCGACAAGGAACAACAATATCCGAATATACATAAATGAAATCCACCCAACATGTTAAACGTCGGAACATATTTAAAGATGTTACGTTCGAGAGCATGCGGATCTTTATCACATACATAAACAAGTTGAATAGCAAATCGTCATCATTAGCCATGATGCTGTAATGGTTTTGGGGTTCAAAAAATTAATCAGCGCAACCTCATAATCCAAAGAAGGATCTAACATTAATGGGGGTATAACATTTTCAAATGAGTGTGAGGTATTATGCGGAAACACTTTTTTCGAAGCATTGCTCGTAATGTATATGTATTGGTTATCTGTCTCCATGGTGGTGACCAACAACAGACTGAGAGCTTCTTTACACATCTTTCATTTATATAAGAAAAGTGAGGATGATACTAAAAGCAGGAATATGTTCAACTTCGTTTTATTAATGGCAAAATGCAACAAGACTTAACATAACAGATAATGGGAACATAATTATTATTGGTCATCATCATCTTCCGCCTTCACCCGCTTCGCCGTCCTCTCATCTGCAGCTGTCCACCGCTTCCTGCGCATGATCCGGTGTCGTCATCATTAACACCTTCGCTGTGATGTTTGTGTCCTCTTCATCCTTGTCGCCTTCGCTGCGCGTACCATGTCCAGAACAGATGTCAGGTTCTGGTTGAACACGCGATTTCTGTTTAATTAAAACAACAGGAATTTTTAAAGACTTACAGCGGGCGGCAAAATTTTGGATGGGAACAACATATGAATGGCTCCAACTGCCTCCTTCTTCTTCAACGGGGAATAAAATTTGATTAATGTTCATATCACCGAGCTGCGTCAACAAATAGTTGAGACACTCTCCAAGCTTTCTCAGCCGATTTCTAACTTATCACTCGACAATCCGGCCACATAATGTCTGTCTGTACTAGATCTTAATTGTTTCATGGCAATCTGATTATGATCCAGCGGTTTCCCAGGACCAAAATGAGCAATTAGGTATACAATAGTAGGCTCTAATGGTACCCGTCGGACATCGATCGGCCGTAATGGCTCTTGAGGTGGAGAACATCCGGCGTCAACATCTATAGAGATCCCCATGTGCATACTCTCTTTCTAACACACCTGAAATAGCATGTGCACTCTTCCCACATGCATTAGCTATAATACAAACTGCAGTCTTCCAGCTCAGCTCAGGGCGGAGAATGCTGCCCTCGCTATAACCGAGAGGATACAGATAGTCGGGGGGGTTTTCACCTGTGTTGTGCTTGCCTGTTGATGTCGCGGGGTGAACGTCCAGAATACTGTATTTTTTTTTTTTTCTTCGTCGGCTGTTCGACACCCGTGCTCGGCCCTCGGATCCATTTCGTGTACAACCACAGCGATGTCTATGCGCTGTGTGTATCCTCGCTGCGTATCCGACCTCGTTTTATACCGCAGTTTCTACCCCCCCATGTTCACACATGTTATTACCTGCTAGTCAGTCTGCGATATTTGGCAATGGTTCGAATTGCATCGTCTTGCGATGCATGATCAGGTCTTCAATTGTTTCATCAGCTTCTTGTTGGTAAGCTTGTTCTAACTGATTAGCAAGAAATGCTTGGTATGTCTCCCACAACGATGTGATGATGTCGTGTTTGTACTGCGCGCGGTAAAATCGCATCACCTCCTTTCGCAGTTCATCCGTGAGCGAACACGATGTAGCATCATTGTCACTTGTGTTACTGCTGCCGCTGTTCCGCGAAGATGCGACACTAATAAATATATCGCTTTTGCTCATGTTTGTACACCTACTATCCCTAACTAGCACATGTGTTGAAAAATCCCCGTTTTATCTAGGTGCGTTAGTAAGGGTTCCAACGCATCTTTTCTGTGAGGATTTTAAAGACAACTGCAGGTGCTAATATCATGTTCCCGCCTGCTTTAGGGTTCCTCCCACGAGAAATCGCTTGGCAGTCGGATTACGCACATATTCGAGAGGTATTGGAGCAAAGTTGTGCAATAATCTTAATAATTCCTTTTCTCTGAGAGAAAACGAGGACGACGAAGAAGATCCCATATACTTAATAACATCGAGTATATTCAACCCCGAAAATGGTGCTTGTATCTGCCCGAGCTCATCCCATCGGATCTGAGGTTGTTGCGGATGGAAGAGGCACAACCGCTGTGTTGCGACATTTGCCGATGCAATGTTTATCTTTCTTCCTCGGTGCGCGACGCGAGATAATTGTCAGTTTCCCAGTGCGTGGGTTTCCACACCCGCCGCCGCCGCCGCCGACGACGACCGCGCCGCGACAGTTTGCCCCGCCGCGCCCGCAAGCATCGCCGCAGGGTATACTTTCGCTTGCTTTCGCGCTCCCTCCTCTCACTAACGTTTTCTTGGTCTTCTTTGACTTCTTCATATTCGACAATGCTTTGCTGTCATCGCTATCATTATTAGTAATGCGTTCAGATGAAGAAGATTACGATGTTAGATGACCATCGAATGTAGACTTATGAACCAGACAAAATTCTTTCATTTCTTTGTGTTAAATTAGGGCAGAGAACGCGTTTACAGCGAGCGGAAGCAGCAGAGAGAGAATATTCCCCCCTGCACGCAATGAGAGAATTTTATTTTTATTTTTAAGCAATGTTCGTTTAAGGGACACTGACTTAATTGCCTCACGATATCTCTTTAGCTTTTTTATGATATTCTTCTCTGTTGTTAGTTTTTTCTTTAAAAAGTTTGAAAACACTTCAGCTATGCAACCAATTTGTTCTTTATTTAACTGCAATATAAAGTCAGAGCGTCGTTTGGGCTTCAGCGAACAAATAAGTTTTAACACGTCAATGTGTCGCGGCGTGAGGGACTGCTTTGTCATGGTCCGGGATGCATGTCATCAATTGTAATGTAAGAGTTAAATTTGTCTGGATAACCGATCCAGTGAACGAAGTACTCTCTTTGCTTCTTGGTTTTGTTCCAACGCGATGATAAAATCTTATAAGAGTTTGGCAGCGCAGTGAATGAGCTCCTCGCGGTAAAACAAGCCTTGTATCACTTCACCGCTTAGATCTTCAAGATAATACCTGATTAAGTTTTGTCGCCGATCAACCTGCCGGATTTTAAATATCTCCTCCGTATTTTGTATTTCGTAACCTTTGCGAAATACGTCGGTGCGGGAACGCGCAGAGATGCGCACAGTATCCCCTACTTTTAGGTTCTGAATGCCCGTCGTTGCTTGCTTGCTTTGCTTGCTTGAGATTTGCGAAGTTCTGGCTTCGCCCGGGCCTTTCACTTATGGCCCGGCCTGTGTCAGCTTTTTATGACTGTCTCATTTGTTGGTCTGACACTCGGTGCTTACCGTGGCGGTGGGATTGCCAGCAGGCGCTCCTGTAGCCGTGGTGTAAGCATCTCGCATAATCTCTTTACCAGCACGACGGCTGTGTTCTGTGGGGTTTGTCTTAGGAATTGCGTGTGCACGCAATTCTCCAAGTAGTGTATCAGTGTGGCGTTCGGCTCGCCGCAATGCATGCAACACCTCTCTTCACGTTCTATGGTTTGTATGATCTGCCTTGCACAGTGGTAACCTAGGCGCATTCTATGCAGAATGACTTCGGTACCTCTGTTGTTTATTTCAGAGAGTGCCAGTGGTTCATAGCCTGTGGCATCTGAGTACCAGCTGGCCGAGGGGGAATGTCTCGTTTCCTCTCTGTGAAGCTGCAGGAGGAAGGAGTTGGCCGCCACCGTACACTTCCTCCTAAGTAAACTTCGGCTCTGATGTATTATCATGGGATTTGGGGCATACCCCGGCCGATTTCGGCTAATCTGTCAGCAAGCTCATTGCCTCTGATCCCTATATGGCTGGGAACCCAGTTTATGATAATTCTTCTACCCTGAGCAAGCATCCTTTGTGTTATTGTGCCGATGGTTGTCAGGAGGTAGATGTTGTCAGTGGGTGAACGCTGCTGAAGACAGTCGACGGCTCCTTTGGAGTCTGTGTGTATGACCACGTGTCCTTTTCTCCTGGACGCGTGTCTCAGTGCTCCCATGATAGCAACTACCTCTGCCTGTAGCGAGGAGGCGTTGTCTGTTACCCTCATGGATATTGTGGCATCCCTTGCTGCAAAGCCGGCGCCTGCAGTGTGGGTCAAGGGATCGACCGATCCGTCTGTGTAATATGTTAGGCTCCCGGAGGGGTGATGGTTGCAATGACCCTCTGGGTTTCTGCCTTTAGGCTAGGCGTACAATATTCATTCTTTTTGCTTGCCAGTCTCATGACCGAGAACTCTATCGAGGTTTGTGCCCACGGCGGAGCTTCGACAAAGTCAGGGTGTGGGGAGTCCATGCCCTTGGCCAGTAGTGGTTCTTTGAGCTGATGGCGTATTAGCACCCTGGCTGTGTGAGACAGCCAGGAGTTGTTTGCAAACAGCTCGTTATCTTGTTCTAGGCGTCTGACTATTTTGTGTCTTAGGCTTGTGTTCCTGGGAGCCTGGATGACCTTTGATAAGAATTGTGCTGCCGTTAGATCAATTCGTGAGGCCAAGGGAGAAGGTTTGTCTCCACTAGGAGGTTGAGGACCTTCGCCCACCTTGGGGCACCCAGAATGACCCTGGCGGCTTCGTTTTGGACTGTCTCCAATCGGTCTTTATATTTTCTCTTGATGCCAATCAGAGCGAGGGAGGCATAGTCTACAATGGCCTGACAGCATGTACGTAGAATGATCTTAGTACTCTGTGTCTGGCCCCTATGCGTCTTCCACTCATTACTCTCATGACAGACAGTCTTGCCTTTGTTCGGTCAAGCAGGTACTGGACCTCCTGGCGGAAGGAGAGGGTCCGGTCTATCCTTACCCAAGGTACAGGTATTCCTGAACCCACTCCAAGTCCATTCCCTGGATTTTCAGACTTGTGCCTTGAACTCTCTGTCTCAAAGCCATGGCCTTGGATTTGGCTGCAGAGATCTTTAGTCCTGTCCTGCAACACTCCTCGGATACCAAGTCCAGACAACGCTGGGCTTTGTTTAGGCAGTGTGCTCCAGTGGAGATGATAGCAAGATCGTCTGCATAGGAGATGATCTTGCACCCCACTGGGAGGTTTATGTTGAGGATACAGGACATTAGTGTGTTAAAAAGGGCTGGACTGAGAACCCCACCCTGTGGCGTTCCATTTTCTAGTGGCATGTGCTGTGATAGGTGACCTTGGAATTTGACTCTGGCTGTTCTATTCGTAAAGTAGTCACCTATCCAAGCCAAGAGCTTACCTCTGATTCCTTTTTGGATCAGGCTCTCCTGAATGGCAAGAGGACTTGCCAATTCGAAAGCCTTCTCCAGGTCAAGGAATACTGCCACAGATGCGCCTGTGTTTATTGTGCTCAAGAGCGTGGCTATGCTGTGCGCTGTGCTCATGCCCCTGGTGAACCCGTGGAGGTGTTCGTGTGGGGCTCCCATTTTCCATTGGAGCCGGTTCAGTACCATCCTCTCGGCAGTCTTGGCCAGACAGCTGAGGAGAGAGATGGGGCGGTACTTCCCCGGCTCCTTTGGTTTAGGGATGGGAACTATGGTAGCCCTCTTCCAGCTCTGGGGTAGAGTGGAAGTTTCCCAGGACCTGTTGATGAGTTGCAGGAATGCAAGCTCACCTACCAGTCCCAGGCGGGAGATGATGGGGTACGAGATCCCGTCATCGCCCGGGGCTGAGTTGCAACTGGCTTTGTGTGCATCTCTTAGTTCCCTCAGAGAAAAGATAACGTCTGAGTTATCGGGTTCAGCTGCCCTTTCTCTGATGTGAGCAAGTCTGTCTGGTTGTAGTCGTTCTTGTCTTGCCCTCAGTTCGGCTGGCAGACTGTCGCTGCTCGTTCTCGCAGAGAACTCTTGCGCCAGTCTGTTGGCCTCTGCCTGGGGGTCGTGGTGCGTGCATCTCGGGGCTGAGCGGCTGGTGGCTCGCTTGACCCATTGCCATAGCTCTGAGAGGGTGGTACGGTGATTGAAAGACTCACACCATTCCAGCCACTTTTCCTGCCTCACTCTGCTGGCAGTTTCCTTGGCATCCCTCACCGCCTCCCTTAGGAGGGCTAGGTTGTCGGGGGTTCTTTGCCTTCGGAAATGTTTTCGGCACATGTTTACCCTGTGGTTGACCTCCCTAATCTCGTCATTGAAGTACCAGGCGTCCTTATGACTCCTGGACCCAGGCCGAGTTTTGGGTATGGTCAGTGAGGCTGCCTCATCAATGGCATTTACAAGTCTGGCTTGTAGCACTTCCACATTTTCGCTCTGTGTGGGTTCATTGCTTCTCAGACAGAGGGCCAAGGCGCTCTGGAACGCCTGCCAGTTGGCCTTGTCTGTTTTCCATCTCGGATTCGGTCGTGGTATTTCGGCTGGGCCACTATCCATGAGGGTTGTTATAGTGCCATAATGGTCACTAGTGACGGTCTCATCGACACGCCAGCCAATCCTCTCCACCAGAGTCGCAGTGGCCAGGGTGAGGTCTAGGACCCCTCCTCTCACATGCGTTGGCTCCTGGCTGTTGAGGAGAGCGATCTCGGGGAATGTCTCGAGCACGTTGGCTATGTGACGGCCAGCCGCATCCGGTGCCCTGCAGGGAGCCAGGATGGGGTGGTGTGCATTGAAGTCTCCCCCTATGATCACTCGGTCGTGTGCTGCGGAAGCACATACCTGGCTGATGTCTAAGCTACTACAGTGTGGCCTGCTGTACACGTTGTACAATTTCAGGGGTCCCCCGGCCAGTTGAATCTCGACGGCAAGAGATTCAACATCTTCTCCACAGTGCGGTGCATCGGCTATTGCGGAGCAGGGAATTGTTGCCTTCACCAGGGTCATCAGGCCTCTTTTGCCATCGGAACGTGGCAGCGCGTAGACGTGATACCCTGAGAAGCGAACAGCTTCCGCTGATAATGTCTCCTGGAGCATGACGATGTCAATGCTCCTTGATCGCACTATTGCGTGGAGGATGGCACTCCTTGAGGAGAAGCCACAGATGTTCCACTGCAGAATACTTAGATTGCGTGTCATGATGTTACTAATTGATATGTACATCAGAGACATCGTCACATTCGGGTTGACGGTCGGAGTCTGACAACTCCATTGTGAGATCCTCACTGCTTGAGGACTCTCTTTCGGCTGTCAGGCTATCCCTGGATCCACTGGGGGTGGAGAGCCTTTGGTAGCTCTGACTTTTCGTCTTTGGCTTTTTCTCGGGCCAGGCTGTTTCTGTGCATTGGCTGGCCTTGCCTGGGCAGGCTCAGCTTCTTCTGATTCGGCTTGTGGCACTGAATCAGCCTGGTTAGGCTCTGCCTGTGAGGGCATAGCCTGGCTAGGCTCTGCCTGTGAGGGCATAGCCTGGCTTGGAGAGGGGAGGGGAGTCTCGACCTGGGCTGAGGGAGAGGATTGGGCTGATTTGGCCTTCTCCATCTTCCTTCCCTTTATGCTTTTCACGGTCTGTTTCAGTGTTGTCATGGCAACATTGACTGCCTTATCCGCCTCTTCCTCGGTCCTGGACAAGGATACTGCCACTGCTGTGACCACAGCAGTGATCAGGATCGACATGTCCCCCTCGTCGAAGAACATGTCTTCTGGGTCTGGGGAGGACCGTGTGGTGCTGTTGGAACCTTTCTTCCTGTGGTTCCTCTGCACTTGCTTTACTTGGGGGAACTCCTGATTGTCGGAGATCTCCGGTTTCGGCTGGGGGGCAGCTTCCTTCCTCTTAGGAGGTCGGGAAGCCTTTTCGCTTTTGTTCCTCCCCCAGACGTAGGTGCCTGGGGGGGCAGGAACAAAGTCTGGTCGCTTCTTAGCAACCTCTTGCCGTTTGAGGGCCGCCTCTTTCCTGACAGAGCAAGCCAGGCTCCAGGCGTGATGCCTCTTGGCACAGTTAGGACATTTGGCTGTTGTGTCCTTCTTTTCTTCTTTATGTGCCTTGATGCACACCTCAGTATTGTGTGCCTTGCTACAGACACCACATTTTGGCTTGGCTGTACAGTTAGCCTGGTGGTGTCCATACTTCTGGCACTTGAAACACCGAAGTGGTTCAGGCACATAAGTGCGTAGGTTGTAGGTACCCCAGTTTCCCAGATCAAGGGTGGAGCTTGGGGTACCTTTCATGGTCACCAGGACTTGCCTGGTTGGAGTCTTCCCCTTCGACAATCGGGAAGCCTCCACGACCTGTGGGTGTGATGTTATCACCTCCACATCGTATGAGACTGAGAAGCCAAGTAGCACCATCTTGACTCTCTTCTCCTCGGGTTTCAGTGGCGAGAGGCTCACTTTCCTCCCATCTTTTAACTCCTTTGTCTCCTGCAGGAAACAAAGGGTGGCTTGATCTTTGGGCACGATGATCATGCCCTGATCTCGCGCAACCCGGATCGACAGCCGGATTTTACGCTGGCTCTCCAATGCCCTTACCATTTGGTAGGCATTGTCGAAGCCTTCGGGTTTAACGGGGACCTTGAATTGCGGGAAACGCCTTGGGGGTCCAGACTCGCCATCAGAGTCGGACTCCGGCCTCGGCCGTTTCGGTCCGCCCTTTCGGCTTTGGGGCTTGCTCGTGGAGGCACCAGCTGTTTCGGCTGGTTCAGCTGGTGCTCCTGATTCAGTCAGTGGGGTCGTCTGAGGGGGGCTCAGAGACCTTCCTGGTCTGGGTGCTGGCCTGGAGGGGCCAGCACGAGAGTCCATCTGTTGGACAATCTGATGGACAGACATGTTTGTACCTGATTTATTTGTCTTGTCCGCCATCTTGGCAGCAGGCATGACAGTGTCATCCTGTGCTCGGGGTTTTCTTTTGCCACCCGGAGGCACATAAGGCTTCAGGGTGGCTGCCGTGGTCTGGGCCTTGCACGGGTCATCAACAGTAAGGTCTGTCTGTGGGGGATTTTTGTTTGAATTTTCCATGTACTTGGCAGTGCTTCATCCACTCACGCCCCCACCCACCACGGAGTCCAACAAGGGGAAGCTGAGTGCTAGAACCAATATCTAACAGCAACAGGGGTGATGAGTGGATATACGCAGCCAATTAGCCGATTGCACTGGTACACACGGACGGTGTGGGTACCAACGGCAGCATGACTGCTTGACCCTAGCCTCCCGAGGGAGACCAGCCGATTGACCTGACCGGGCCTGGATCAGGCCGCCTGTCTTGCCAGAATAGAGGACCAAAGAGGCGTGTTGCTAGCCGCAGGGCATACTCGTGCACGGCATCGCTCAACCTCCAGGACTCCCGTCTCCCCGCTCACAAGGGTGCCACGCACGGCAAACACGTGGGTAGGTGTCAACCTCTGGGAGTATCCCAGAGGGGATGCCCTTCCACCTACAGGACATCATTGATGGGAACACTTCTGCTCCTCCCTCAGTGAGGAAGGGAGCTCTTTCACTTTTTCCAGGCAGTTCCTCTCCGCTCCTCGGAGGGGACCTGTACCCTTTTTTCAAAGTGAATCCCTCTTTTCTCTGAAACGCCCAAAGGTTGTTTCACCTCATTGAGAAAAGAGGGGGGTTCTGTACCTGTTCCAGTAAGCTCCTTCGTCCCTCTGGAAACAGCCAACCACAGACTGTTTCCATCACAGTGAGGGAGAGGAGCTGACTTTTTTCCAGGCAGTTCTTTTTGGCAGGGTGAGTTTAACGTGAATCCCTCTTCTCTCTGAAACACCCAAAGTTTCACCTCAGTGAGAGTAGAGGAGACCTGTACCTGTTCCAGTAAGTTCCTTCATCCCTCTGAAATAGTCAACCACAGACTATTTCATCACAGTGAGGGAGAAAGACTAACTTTTATCCAGGTACTTCCTATCACGGGAACTTGATGTTCTGTCTAGCAGCTGCTATTAGACAGAACCTGGCTGAAGGCCTGACAAGGGGCTCTACCTGCCTATCGCCCTATTCGAAAGAAAAAGAGTGGCAGTCATCAGATGGTCTGCCAGACCAATCCCTAACAAAAGAATGGCAACTCTATGCACACCGTAAGGCAGGCCTTCTAAGGCCCCCCAGACACACCCTCCCCTGCGGGAGGTAAAGGTCTGCCCACGTCCGAGCACGCGCCGAAGATGGGGTCCAGTTCACCAGAAGGTGTGCACAGAGTCATCCTAATGCCGAAAATTCGCATAGGAAAGAGTAGGCTAGTAGGGCACGAAGCTACATGCAAGCACATAGCATCGTGGCATCAAACAATGGGGGGCGCGTCACCGTCCGGTAACGCGGAAGAGCCGAGGCCGAGATTGCATGGGACCGGGCGCGGTGCATCTCTTTAATATGCCCATGCAAAAGCCACACGATCGAGGGATCATGGCATCATGGTAACACTCTTGGCGTTGCTCGGCTCCACCCGCTGCGCCCCGTCCGCCACCCTTGCCGGAACCGATCATCCCCTCTCTCTGAATCGTCCAATCAAGGACCGATTCACCGCAGGGAGAGAGGGGAGGAGCCTGTTCATCTATCCTTCTTCTGATTGGCTCTGTGTCGTGTCTAATGCCCGTCGATGAACGTCCTTTTTTTATAGATCCGGTCAGAGATGGGGCGTACATTTGCCGGAAGAGACGTTGCCACTGCTTCGATGTATAATGACGATGCACCCTCGCAGGTGTTGCACCTTTCAAACCCGCGTGCGCGCGCTCGTTGTAGGCCGATACGATGTCCTGTAGTGCGTCGACATATCGCAGTGTATTTTTAAGGGTTAGGTATTTATAAATGAGTTCCTTAAGGGTTCTTATGTGTCTTTCTGCAATGCTCGCCTTTATTTCTTTTGAGTGTGTTGTATACCAACGCATATTTCGTTCGCGCAGTAATGCGTTCACCGCATTATTTACAAATTCATGCCCTGCGTCGGTGAACAGATGAGTTAAACCTCTAGCATCGTCGGTATCCATTACAGATCCCAGTCTCCGCGCTACTTCTGTTTTATTTTTACTTCTTAACGTTCTTACTTGCATGTAACGACTAAACACGTCCACGCAAACCAATAATTATGCGGTCTTATCGTTTTGTCTTGATAAATTGCGCATATCCGCCAGATCGCATGTTAAGATTTTGCGAGGGCGCGTGGCCATTGTTTGACGCCGCGGAAATTTTTTGCGCGTTTGTCTGTGAAGCGTATACGCACGCTGAGTAGATAAATATTCTTTCACGTTGGACAGTGTAATATTATTCTTCCCCAGACGCGCTCGCGCGGCATTTAAAAGCGATTGTATGCTGCTCAGGCCGTGGGGTTGTTTATAGTCTCCATACAAGTCCATTAGGACTTGCTTCGAATTGTTGCAGATTACCATTGGTAGACAATTTGATATGGAAAATATTCGCAGAGAATATTACTGCGAAACTGAAGTTTTCAGGAGTTTCACACCCGAGGTCCACCAGTAAATCGCTGCGCGGGCTTGAAAGAACCGCCCTTTTATTCAAGTCTAGAAATCGCTTGGCTTCGCTCTTGCCGTAAATCTGCCTGCCCAGACATTCAATTTGCTCGAGATCCCTCTGTTTTAACAAAATGAAATTAGAGGTGTTTAGCGAAATGTTTCGGCTGTGTTTCCCGTTCATAAACACGTTTTGAACAACCAGTATAACCGAGACTGTTTGGTTGTTAGCTGCTTCTATAAAACAATCGTCCAGTATATATAAAATGCGATCGCTCGGTTTTGTCTTGTGTTCGGTTGGGTCTATAATATCTTTACTTACAATGAGTTTTTCCAGATAGAGGGGTTTCCTTTTCAAGAGGATGGATTCACTCCCGATTAAAATGATATGGGTCAAATTGCTCTTGATAATGCAACAAAAATTTTTCGTGGTTAAGTATGTCTTGCCGGAATTGGTAACACCTGCAATTATCACTATATACTCTGAATTACAAGTAGATTCTTAATAATAACATATAACATAAATATGTAATTACATAAAAAAAATTCTATACTACACTATCGTCGCTGTCGTCGTTGTATTCCCGCGCTTCGCAGAGGATGAATGGGTTCCCCGCCGATGTTTTCCTCCGCGGTTTGGTATTATTTTTTTGCCGTGATCGTTGTTGTTGTTCAGCTGTGTTCGCAGTCCCCAGCTCTAGTGTTAACACAGCCAAGACGCGGAAAATGTACGGAGAGAAGCTGTTGGCCTCCCTCAAGTAGTAAGATTGTCTGCCAGTCAGCGCTTCCGCGTTCCCCCCTCCCCTCCTCCTCCCTCTCCTCCTCCTCCTCCCTCCTGCTCCTCCTCCTCACCTCCTCCTCCTCCTCCCCCTTCCTCCTTCCTCCCCTCCCTCCCTCGAAAGGTCCATCGATCGCATCGCCCGTTCCCTCCGCTGTCATAGACACCGCCTCCTCCTCCTCTTCCTTTTCTTCTTCTTCTTCTTTCTTTTTTCCCTTTCTTCTTTTCTTCTTTTTTCTTCTTCTCTTCTTCTTCTTTATTCTTTCTTCTTCTCCTCCTCCTCCTCCCTCTTCCTCTTCCTCTTCCTCCTTCTTCTTCTTCTTCTTTTTTCTTCTTCTTCTTTTTTCTTCTTCTTCTTCTTTTTTCTTCTCTCCTCCTCCTCCTCCTCCCCCTCCCCCTCCCCCCTCCTCCTCCTCCTCCTCCTCCTCCTCCTCCTCCTCCTCCTCCTCCACCTCCTCCTCTCCGCCTTCACTATCCCTTTCCTTAGACAGATGATTAATGTCGGATGACCGTAAGCCAGCGATTTATAGGTGTTTACATACCAACGCTTGTCATCATATAATGACAACCCGCGTTTTTTGGTTAGCGTGGTTGACATCTGTCCCTTAACGTTGGTAATGCTGACTTGATTGAAGGTGTGCACCTCTTCATGATGAAGAATACAACGAAATATCTCAAGTTTGAGATTTCTCATTTCAGATCCACAAATTCCCTTCGTACCTGAGGTGAACTGATCATTATTCAGGAGCAAGGAATATGTTTTGGGTTTTAGACATATGGCCTCTTTGATGGGAATTTCCCCCGTCTCGGATTTTAATAACCCGAACTTCCCCTTAACCGCATCATTGTAGAAGGGATGGTCCTGGCTAAAATTGGAAGTGTTGAGCCACTCTTTCAGAGGAGACCTTGAAAAATCTTCATAGATGTTTTCGGGGCTCAACAGAGAGAATATAAAAATGTCTGTGTCGGGGTAACACAGTTTACTCTCTCTCCTTAGATTGGCTTTAACAAATTTATAAAAAAAATTGTAAAGTTTGTATTTGGCCCGTACCCAAAATGGTAAACCCAAAAATATTGCGGGTAGTTCATATTCACCGTCTTTGCATTTGAAATTGTTATTACACGGTTTGGGGTGAGGGGGATGAGTCTTTTGAAAAGAGGGTCTCGTATCTTTTTAACAAAAAGTAGAGGTCTTGCACACCATACTAGCCCTTTCCAGTCTTTACAAAGGGTTCATTAAGCATCTGCCAAACACACTGTTGGAAAGGGTTTTGAAGCACAGCTGCTGTGCCTATCGGTTGCTTCGTGATGGGCTTTTATGTTTTCCTGAATAAATGGGCGAAAATACTATCCTGCGAGAATTCGTATACCTCATGCACTTTTTCTACTGTAACCCAAATTGCATTAATAGCTGCAGATGTTTCAGCAGAACGAAGTAATTCTCTTAGAAAGGTACAATGCACCAGCTTTTTATTCTTTGGAGGAACGCGCCTGTTCTGCGACATGAGGGAAACTCTTTGTTTTACGGCGAGAGGTTTTGCCTTCTTATGTCCCTGTGGTGGATAAGGAGAGGAAGCTCGTCGGGTTTTTCTGGCCACTGCGTCCGGCACCCGCAGGTCGACCTCTGCCCAGGACCAATATCGCCGCTTTCGTCGATGTTGGACAAACCCCTTGCCAAAGGAGACAGTTTCGGGATATTTTTATAGGGAAGTTTTTCGGACAAAGTCCAGGTAGAGAATGTAGTGCTTAGTTCCTTTTTGGGTTAACAAGCAGGTTATTAGCCACTGTTTTGATGTTGAACACCGTGTTAGTCCTCCTTTCACCGAGCGCTCGTTACGTGTGCCAACTCAGGGACCCAGATGAGCTCTAATTCGGCTTTTGTCATCTTAAAAATGCGTCGTAGGCGTATCCCGGGGAGGCTAACGTAATTACCATGTCGAGATCATACTTTTGGACGAGGGTAGACCTCCACTCACTAAGCACGTCAGCCAGCAAACCCACATCTACCCGAAGATAACAGTCAGCATAATCGGCGAGTGTGCGACATTCGGCAGCTTCCTACACTTAAGAGCGTTGCTGTATTCCTCCTCTGTGACGGTGGGCCCCCGTGAGAGAACTATAAAAAAGTTCTATTGGGGAAGGGAAGTATCTTCCAGCTTATTTAGATCGTCCAGTTATCGTAGGGGAATATGCCTTTTCCCCGTCAGGAGTAATCTTGGGGTTTAAACGGGGAGGTGTTGCACGAGGGTGTGTTGAGTATTTCAATGGGCGTCTGCTCTCGATGGCGTCTTGGTTTAGGGGAAATTTTGTTCAAAATGCCAATGCTATCAAGGAATTTCAGATTATTAATTTCTATGGGGTGGTTATCTAAGACCTGTTTCACAGAAACGTTTAGTTCAATCACCTTGCATCTCTTTGAGCAACAACCCGAGATCGTATGAATGGGTTTTGGGCTATGCAGGGCATTTTGGTACCCTGCATAGCCGCGCGCAGTATGCTCCGATGTAATTTTGGCGTTGTTTCGTGTGGTCGTGGTGGGTTTTGTTCTGCGTGATTCGGAAACTTCTGACCGACATTTTGCACGTCTTTTCGGGGCGGTCGTGGGCTTGTCCCTCTGTGGGGAGGGTGACGGGCA